>NC_042960.1:42824286-42869286 GCF_901001165.1 Salmo trutta | reverse complement strand
AGGACCCTGTGAAGATGCCGGAGGAAACAGGTACAAAAGTATCTATATCCACAGTAAAACGAGTCCTATATCGACATAACCTGAAAGGCTGCTCAGCAAGGAAGAAGCCACTGCTCCAAAACCACCATAAAAAAGCCAGACTACGGTTTACAACTGCACATGGGGACAAAGATAGTACTTTTTGGAGAAATGTCCTCTGGTCTGATGAAACAAAAATAGAACTGTTTGGCCATAATGACCATCGTTATGTTTGCAGGAAAAGGGGGATGCTTGCAAGCTGAAGAACACCATCCCAACCGTGAAGCACGGGGGTGGCAGCATCATGTTGTGGGTGTGCTTTGCTGCAGGAGGGACTGGTGCCCTTCACAAAATAGATGGCATCATGAGGGAGGAAAAATATGTGGATATATTGAAGCAACATCTCAAGACATCAGTCAGGAAGTTAAAGCTTGGTTGCAAATGGGTCTTCCAAATGGACAATGACCCCAAGCATACTTCCAAAGTTGTGGCAAAATGGCTTAAGGCCAACAAAGTCAAGGTATTGGAGTGGCCAGCACAAAGCCCTGACCTCAATCCTATAGAAAATGTGTGGGCAGAACTGAAAATGCGTGTGCGAGCAAGGAGGCCTACAAACCTGACTCAGTTACACCAGCTCAGTCAGGAGGAATGAGCCAAAATTCACCCAACTTATTGTGGGAAGCTTGTGGAAGGCTACCCGAAATGTTTGACCCAAATTAAACAATTTAAAGGCAATGCTACCAAATACTAATTGAGTGTATGTAAACTTCTGACCTACTGGGAATGTGATGAAAGAAATAAAAGTTGAAATAAATCATTCTCTCTACTATTATTCTGACATTTCACATTCTTAAAATAAAGTGGTGATCCTAACTGACCTAAGACAAGGAATTTTTACTAGGATTAAATGTCAGGAATGGTGAAAAACTGAGTTTAAATGTATTTGGCTAAGGTTTATGTAAAATTCCGACTTCAACTGTATATCTGCCACAACATGAAGCAGTTGCATTTCAAAAGAGCGACACAAGTCGCGGCCGCAAGAAGAAATATCAGAACTAAGAAAGGAAAGATGGAAAACAGAGCGAAAGAATGAAGAGCGAGACAGAGTAAACGCCCCACACCAGTAGAAACACATTTGAGCTTACCCATGATGTTGCACAATGATTTTAGTCAATAAGCATGATATATTTGGGCTTGAAGTGACAAATCTTAACTGCCCACTTTGTGCAAATCCATGTGAATGCGGAGTCTTTTCCTATGATATGACATACAAGTTATTTTCAACCTGTGTTTCACTTCAGGACTGGGTTTTATTTGAACGATACCACCCACCAGCATGGCATTGTATATTAATCAGAAACAGCTGCAATGTTATTCCTCTTCGTGACTGAAATGAGCCAAACAGCCTTGTGTTCACTGAGCTACGGAGCAAATTAAAATAACTTGTTTTTTACCCGAAAATTCTCATAATCAATTGGATCATTTGTAAATGTTCACTTATTTTTGAGCTAGTCTGTATTAAAATTAATGATATAATTGTGTTATATGGTAGCATTTTGCAAACCCTCTCCCCCCAAGATGAATGGTTTTGACAACTAAAGTTTTGCTTCACTACACGCTCCACTACTTTAATTGTTATAACGTTAGCTAGAAACCACAATTGTCTATCCAGATAATGAAAAAGCACCCGCAAAAGTTAACTTAAGGCGCTTATCGTTAGTTACATGTCATTTGTGGTGTGAATGATCATGAGCAAAGTCATGGTAGCCTATAATTTCACTTCCCCTGTGAGAACCTTGAGCACGGGCTGACTTGGCTTTGCTGTACCGCAGCCGAGGCCTGTCAGTAGCCTACGTAACGTTGCACCGTGTCCATTACAATGTAGAAAAACGCATATCAACTATCTTTCAAAAGTTATCCATATTACCGAAGCTTCATCTTATTCTTTCGAACTATTTAGGAGGCTGAAAAGATTTGGCATGGGCCCTCAGATTCTCAAAAAGTTCTACAGCTGAACCCCTGAGAGCATCTTGACTGGCTGCAACACCGCTTGGTATGGCAACTGCTCGGCATCCGGCCGCAAGGCGCTACAGAGGGTTTTGCGTACAGCCCAGTACATCACTGGGGACAAGCTTCCTGCCATCCAGGACCTCTATACCAGGCGTGTCAGAGGAAGGCCCTAAACATTGTCAAAGACTCCATCCACCCAAGTCATAGACGGTTTTTTATGCTACTGCACCGCAAGCGGTACCGGAGCGCTAAGTCTGGCACCAAAAGGCTCATGAACAGCTGCTACCCCCAAGCCATAAGACAGATAAATAGTTAATCAAATAGCCACCCGGACTATCTGTAATGATCCTTTTTGACTCTTTGCACACACACTGGACTCTACCCACACACGAACACATTCTAACACTGACACTCCAACACCTACACACATTTCCACACTCATCACATACACTGGTGCTACTGTCTATTGTCTGTCCTGTTGCCTAGTCACTTTACCCTTACCTACATGTACATATCTACCTCAATTACCTCGTACCCCAGCACATTGACTCAGTATTGGTACTTGGTACCATGTATATAACCAAGCTATCATTGCTCATTGTGTATTTATTCCTCGTGTTACAATTGTTTTACATTATTATTTGTATTTATTATGAAACCCCATTAGCTGCTGCCGAAGCAGCAGCTACTCTTCCTGGGGTCCAGCAAAATTAAGGCAGTTATACAATTTTTATTTTATTGTATTCTGCATTGGTGGACAGCATATCACTGTTAGTCTACACCAGCTGTTGACGAAGCATGTGACAATGAACATTTGATTGGATTTGATTCATTTCTATTTGATTTGCGGCTGCAATTTACGGAAGATGGCAAAGTTTAGCGATAACAATAGATGGCGAAGTCAAAGATAGGTCAGTAGCTTCCATCTGTGGCGAAGTCGTCCCTAAACCAATGCTTTTGACAAATCCAGCTCCAGAACCAGCCATACAGCCAGCTGGCTAATCTTTTCAATATGATGTAGTAAAAAAAAACAGCAACAACAGATAACATTAGTTAGCTAGATAAGGTTAGCATGCTAGCTAGCTACACTGACCGCTGTCTGTGCCTTATTTGTTGATGTTTATCAAACACGTCAAAATTCCCACACCCAATTCGTTAATATGTAGCCTTCGTCATTCTTCGGAGTTGGAACCTAAACGTGCATTTCATCTCCAGGGCAGGAAATTAAGCCTGAAATAGTGGGAGCAACTTCCTCTGTGGGGGTCCTATAAGAGAAGGCAGAGGGTGGAGAGGACCCTGGTGGAGGCATTTGAATGCAGAAGACCCATTTCAGCTGAATGCATTCAGGTATCCCCCTTTCCCTTTGCCTAAATGTACAGTACCAGTAAAACGTTTGGACACACCTACTCGTTCAAGGGTTTTTCTTTATTTGACTATTTTCTACATTGTAGAATAATAGCGAAGACATCAAAACTATGAAATAACACATATGGAATCATGTAGTAACCAAAAAGGGTGAAACAAATGAAAATATATTTTATGTTTGAGATTCTTCAAAGTAGCCACCCTTTGCCTTGATGACAGTTTTTTTCCCGGTATCCCTTCTGGGTTGGGTTGGATTAGCTGTGTTCACGTGAAACATTATCATACAGACACCAATATGCCAGATACAGTACGCACTTGTCATGCAGCCAAGTCCTTTTGTACAGTCAGTGTGTGTGTGTGTGTTTGTGTTTTTATGTTTAGCAGACCTATTTATAACATGTGAAATCACCTCTTTTCTGGGTGGGAGAAATTGTGAGTGGGAAATATTCAATGCCTGTGTTATCATAATGATTAGCAGGGCAAGTTCAAACATCGGCCTCTCCGGGTTCCTCTCCCCAACACCCAGGCCCTTCTTAACACCCAATCCACCATCCAGGCGCACCAGTGCTCTCTGCCCTGCAACTCAATGTCTTGGTGGGGGTTTGTCCTTATTGTCTACAGCTGGACACTCACCAATGTACAAAAGGTGGAAGGGTCTCCATTGAAAGGCCACTACACATGACCATGTACAACCTTGTGTTATGTAATGTCTCGAGGGTCTAGTCTTATTGTCTACAGCTGGACAGCCATTCTCACCCATGTACCACAGCAGGAAAGTTCTCACTGAAAGACAACTACACATAACACAAGGTTTGGTAAATGTCTTGAGGGTCTAGCCTCGCCAAAAATACATGAACAACTAAAAGAAGGATAAAGTGACTGTCATTATAGTACTCTTTGTTGTGATTTGTAAAGTGTAAATACGTAGAATTTGAGAAATTCTTGTCATCTATGCACTTAAATAGCGAATGGAGGACGCTTTTCTCCGTGGTTTATTTTCATGCCAGCCAGGTAGGCTATACTCCTCTGGTAAATATAAGCAATGTGCTTAATATTAGGAAAGTTGAGAAATAAATATAGTAGGAATAGCCTATAGAAAGCTGATGGGATACTCCTCTTTTTATTAGTGGCCATCACTCTGTTTTCTCCCGCAATTACATAGCCTATGTAACAGTGTAGGTTCCGTCCCTCTCTTCGCCCCAACCCGGGCTCGAACCAGGGACCCTTGCACACATCAACAACTGACACCCCACAAAGCATCGTAACCCATTGCGCCACAAAAGCCACGGCCCTTGCGACGCAAGGGGAAACCCTACTTCAAGTCTCAGAGCGAGTGACATCACCGATTGAAATGCTACTAGCGCGCACCACCGCTAACTAACTAGCCATTTCACATCGGTTACACCTATAGAAATGTTGCGCAACATGAGCTCTCATGAAGTGTTTGATTAGATTTTCGATCACATTTGTATTGATGTCAATGTGATTAGAGGGACAATAGTGTGCTGAGTACCAGGCAGTTAGCAAGTTTGGTAAGCTACTAATGACCATCAGCAGCATCAGAGCTTGGAGAAGCCTAATTACCGTGACTAAATGGTCATGTGGAATTTGACTGCCTTCTTTGACTCGTGACCTCAACAGCCCTAATTCAAGCTCTTACTCTTCAAACTCTAGCAATTGCAATTCAAAAAGAGACATGTTTGCTTCTGCGGCTAAGAAATAGTGTCGTAAAGCATATAACACCGGACTAGCCTGACATGTAGCTTGCATTTGTAAACATTCATATAACACCGGATCCGGAAGTTCAAACATCGTCGCTAGCTAGTCAAAAAAAGAGTGCCTCGGCTCTTCTTGCTTGGTCAGCTACTCTGGCTCCCCAAGTCCCCTAGTGGATATACACTACACAAGGCGGCCTTCCTCTCTGGGTGGAATGCAACGAAAAGAGCTTGTAGCCATCTTAAGGCGTCCGCATGCTTCCCATCCAAAACAGTTCGGAACAGTTTGTGCATATATTAATGATGATGTTTTGAATGTTTTGTTCGTTTTGGTCTTCGGTCGTTGTTTTTTTCCGGCTGTTCGTGCACACAATTTTTTCTCTCTTGGTAGAGGTAAGTCTACACCCCTTCGTTGGTGATTGGCCAACAGTAGGGATACTTCAATTAAATTCTTTGGGGTAGGGGGCAGTATTTTCACCTCCGGATGAAAAGCGTGCCCATAGTAAACTGCCTGCTACTCAGGCCCAGAAGCTAGGATATGCATATTATTAGTAGATTTGGATAAAAAGAACACTCTAAAGTTTCTAAAACTGTTTGAATGATGTCTGTGAGTATAACAGAACTCATATGGCAGGCAAAAACCGGAGAAAAATCCAACCAGGAAGTGGGAAATCTGAGGTTTGTAGTTTTTCAAGTGATTCTCTATCCAATATACAGTGTCTGTGGGGTCATTTTGCACTTCCTAAGGCTTCCACTAGATGTCAACAGTCTTTAGAACCTTGTTTCATGCTTCTACTGTGAATGGGGAGAGAATAAGAGCTGTTTGAACCAGGTGTCCCAAAATAAGGCATGAGCTCAGTCACGCCCACGGCCGAGAGAGCGAGCTGAGTTCCTTTTCATTTATGAAGACAAAAGGAATTGTCCAGTTGGAATATTATTGAAGATTTATGATAAAAACATCCTAAAGATTGATTCTATACATCGTTTGACATGTTTCTACAAACTGTAATGCAACTTTTTTGACTTTTCGTCTGGACCCAGTGCATTCGCTTACTGCATTTGGAATAGTGAACTGAATGCGCGAACAAAGTGGAGGTATTTGGACATAAATATGGACTTTATCAAAACAAAACAAACATTTATTGTGGAACTGGGATTCCTGGGAGTGCATTCCGATGAAGATCATCAAAGGTAAGTGAATATTTATAATGCTATTTCTGAGTTTTGTTGTCTCCACAACATGGCGGGTATCTGTATGGCTTGGTTTGGTGACTGAGCGCTGTACTCAGATTATTGCAAAGTGTGCTTTCGCCGTAAAGCTTTTTTGAAATCTAACACAGCGGTTGCATTAAGGAGAAGTTTATCTTTAATTCTATGAATAACAGTTGTATATTTTATCAACGTTTATGATGAGTATTTCTGTAAATTGATGTGCTCTTCGCCGGAAGTTTTGGAGGCAATACATTTCTGAACATTACACGCCAATGTAAAATGGGTTTTTTGGATATAAATATGAACTTTATCGAGCAAAGCATACATGTATTGTGTAACATGAAGTCCTATGAGTGCCATCTGATGAAGATCATCAAAGGTTAGTGATTCATTTTAGCTGTATTTCTGGTTTTTGTGATGCCTCTCCTTGCTTGGAAAATGGCTGTGTGTTTTTTCTTGTCTAGGTGCTGTCCTAACATAATCTAATGTTATGCTTTCGCCGTAAAGCCTTTTTGAAAATCGGACACTGTGGTTGGATTAATGAGAAGTTTATCTTTAAAATGGTGTATAATATTTGTATGTGTGAGAAATTTGAATTATGAGATTTTTGTTGTTTTGAATTTGGCGCTCTGCTATTTCACTGGCTGTTGGCTAGCGTCCCACATACCCGAAAGAAGTTAAGTGTCTGTTGTCATTCAATTCAACGAATCGTTTTCATGCAAATTTCTTCACTTGCGAAATACTGCACCAAACATCTTAGTTAGATGTAAAATTGCACGACTAAGATCTACTTGGCAAAAACATCAAAATTAATGACAGGTTTCTAAGTAATCTAAGTTTGATTCTGACTATTTTGAGGAAGTGTATACTGGCTACGGCGTCTCAAGATGGACAAACAGTACTATTGTTGCTTTTTTCTTGTTTTTGAACCGAAGGTCTTTTAAGGGAGTATGCGAGCACACTCGTTCGGTTGGCCTAGCTGAGTTTGGCTAGACCAAAGCCGAACTGAAGCATGCTGATGCCTTTACACACAGAGCTTTATAGGAGAGTGTAGATCTAACTAATGGCTGGTTTTACAAATACAATAGAAAACAGTGTTTGATGAAATCACCTAAAGTAAACAGAGATTCAGTTTCAGAGGGCTTGAACTACAAACCCGTGGCTTGAGTAAATCCATAAAGAGAGGGCGAGGAGGAGAGAGTAAAAGAAACAAAGATTCAGAGAAGTAAGTAAGATCTGTTAATTTATTGTATGAAGAAAAATACTTCTTAAACAATTCATTAGTGTGGACAGACAGAAGCTCACACACACACACACACACACACACACACACACACACACACACACACACACACACACACACACAATATTGAGAAGGACCGAGAGACAGGAGTGTGCATGATTAACCTTTGATCCTCCCTCTGTTCAGTTTGTGTGAGTGTGTGCACACGTGAAAGAGAGTGTGTGTTGAATGATAACTGTGATGTGGGGCTAGCTCTCAGGGGAGACAGAGACAGATAATGTGAATGTGGAGGGTCTGTGTTTTGATCCTGCGATAATGGTTTTAGGGGGGTTAAGGGTAGATGATAGGAGGGTGGAGGGGGGGGTGAGGTGGCCTCTCCCCTCAGGATGTCCCTGGCCTGAACTAAATGGGTAGGGGAGAGGGGGGGCAGGGTACAGGGGAATGTTTGTTTGTGTCTGATCTCTGAAACCACAATGACCTGAGAGACAAGGCATGGGACCTTGGTAGTGGTGTGTTTGTGTCCGTGTGTGTGCACGCGCCTGTGTGTGAATAAGTAGGTCTTTCTGCATCTGTATGGCAATGTGAGTGTGTGTATTTGCGTGAGTACGTATGTGTGTGAGTGTTTATTGACTCTGTAAAACCATTACAGTGAAAACAGATAAGAGTGGATGGGAGAGATAATGAGAAAAAGCAGTGGGTTTCATTTGATACCTGAAACCCAAATAAACCCCTCCGACCTGCCAGAATTTCACTTAGTCTTTTCTCATTACAAGACATTCTTGAGCGGTATCGATTCTCCAGGGACATTACTCTAATGTAAACTTGCCTATTTCTCATGGTTGAATGCTACCTCCGGATGTCGCGCACGACACTCACCTGACATTTACAACCCCCCCCCAAGCAGGGCAGCGTAAACAAAATTGTCTTGTTAAGCCCAACATACAGGTAAAACTATCCAGGCAAGAAGCATGCAGCTGATCAACTCACCAGGGCCTGAAACTTACGAGTGTTTTAACGATGCATCTTTCTTACAACGGCCTAAGATACCTTTCCCAAAACACCACACAGAGAGAATGGTCGCTAAGCACTTTGTTGGAACAGGTGTCGATACTGATAGGATCAAAATTAAAGGGAACGCTGCTCTTGAACCAGTTTTCTCCATTCAAATTGTTCCTTAACATTATAATTATTTCACAATACTGATAACGTATCAGCTCCTAGAGAGATATTACCACCTACAGCTGCAAATACTGGAGGCGGCTTATTCTAATGTTCTAATGTCACTTAGCCGTTCTACAAACGGTCTGACAGTAGGGGGTTAGATTACGAGCGTTTTCAAGTGCAACATTCATAGACTACCACAGTATGAGACATAATACCCATAAAACCTAGAGGTCAAAAACAGAAATGGTTCCAATCGTTTTTCCACCATTCATTTTTCTCCAGGCAGGTCACCCGTGATACAAGTCAGTATTCGACGTTCATCCATGTCTGAGGACGTCGGGAGATGACGTGGAAACTGGCCACTAGGGGTAACAGTGGGCGCTTTGTGGACGGGGATGGCGGATGGGCGTAAAAAGGTAGACTTTTTTAATCCAGTGATAGAAATTTGTTATTGATATTTTTGTTTTAAGCCTTTCGGAAACCTTAACCCTTACCTTAACCATTCGGAGTTAAGACCTAACCTAAATAATTGTACATGTATTTAGCAGGCTTTTAGCAGACACTCTTATCCAGAGCGACTTACAGTAGTGATTGCATACATTTTACTTTTTTCATAATTAATGCCTAAACTTAACCCCAAGCTTAAAAATTCTGAGTTAATGCCTAAAATTAACCTTAAACACTTTGAATTGCGACGTTTGTAACATCTTAGAAATTTGACGTTAGAGAAACATGGATGAACATCTAATTCTGATGTGAGACTGTGAGAATTCAGAAACACTTAAAATAAGGTATGTGTTTCGTGTAGGCTTAACCTGGCACGACGTTTTGATAACCGTGTAAATCTCTCTCGGACAAGTTAACTTTTATGAATATATTCGCCTGTATTCACCCCTTAAAAATGAACTGATAGTTAGCTGTTAACGAGACTATCATACAGAACTACAAATGTCTGTCAAGCTTCACGTCACTCACCAGGACATGATGACCTCGACGAGACTGCCGACTCAAGGCAAAGGTAAGAATCTCTGGATTAACGATCTAATTTTAGCTACATTTAGTATGAATACATAGTTTAAAAAGAAAATTCTGTGAACTGTCATGGGAAAGTTTTAAATGTAAACAATACATGTTATCTAGCTAGCTAGCTAGCTCATGGTTAACTAGTTTATTTACATGTATTTAACCTTTATTTAACTAGGCAAGTCAGTTAAGAACAAATTCTTATTTTACAATGACGGCCCACCCCGGCCAAACCCTCCCCTAACCTGGACGATGATGGGCCAATTGTGCACCGCCCTGTGGGACTCCCAATCACGGCCGGTTGTGATACAGACTGGGATGGAACCAGGGTCTGTAGTGATACCTCTAGCACTGAGATGCAGTGCCTTAGACCGCTGCGCCAATCGGGAGGCCCGACTAGGTGCATTCTTGTCAAATAAATATGCGTCTTCATTCATGATTATGGATGCATTCTCCAATTAGTTCATCTGGCTTTGAATCTTCAACAGGACATATCATCAAGTTAGTTCTGAATTGCTTTAATACAGCAGTGCATTCTGGCATTCATTCATATAGTTGGCAGAAATAAGGGATTAAATATAGACCTTCACCTTCTGAAGGAGAAGAGGATCTGGTAAAATAAGGGAAGGTTGCCAATATAGTCATCTTCACAAAATAAAATCCTAGTATTCATGGCCAATTGTAAATATCTGACTACTACTAGAATAGTATTCTGTATAAGACACAAGTCCAAATGCATAAATAAGCCAAAAAATATTAGCTAAAATGAAAATGTTCAATATAACTTTCATTTTGTCTCAAGATAGCCAGTAGCTAACTAGCTGACAGCAAAGATGCCGGAGCTTGCAGGGATTTGTAGTCTTGCATGATGTTTACTTTGACGTTAATTAGTATTTTCGAATATGAGAGTAAATAGAACTGAACACATTGATAAAAGTCACCTTGTCCGAGAGAGATTTATACGGTTATCAAAACGTTATGTCAGGGAAAGCCTACATGAAACACAGACCTTGTTAAAGGTGGTTCAAATGAATGCTGAAAAAAACGATTGGAACCATTTCCTTGTTTAAACGCTAGGTTTTATGAGCATTATGACCTGTCCACTATGGGGCTCTATAATGATGGCTTAAGGGAAACAGCTCAGAGATATAACGACACCCCTACGAAGGCTCTAACAATGAACTTAGCCTTAATATGCTTTTGGGAAACCGGGCCCAGGGGAATTATTAACGTTCGCGTTTACCTCATATAATGACTTCCATGATATTGATCAAATGAAGCCTTGTTCATACTTTTATATTCGTATGAAAGGGGTAAACCTTCATGTTTGACGTGCTAATGTCTTATTGTCTCGCAAGCTACATTTAGCTGATTAATGTGTGTATGAACAACAAAATAAACTCTTTACTTGTCTACGCATGCTTGTGAATTGTTGCATTATTCAAGAGTGTAATATTGTTTGGTTACATTATTCAAGAGTGTAATATTGTTTGGTTACATTATTCAAGAGTGTAACGTTAGCTACTATGTTTTAGAGGAAAAGTTGCTTGCAATGTTGAATACTTTGCAAGCTTACTGGCTAGTCAGTGGCTACTGTGATACTGGTATTTACGTAAACTTGGAGCTGCAGAGCAAGAATGTCACGTTGCCAGCCACAACGAAAAGTAAGACAAAGATATAAATGTAAATGACAAAATGAATGCACATATTACGTCAATTGAAATCTCGTCGTGCTGCCTCTCCTTAAATGTTTGTCAATGTGAATAGCCTCTTACAATAAAGTCCCCAATAAACCCTTCTGACACTTTATATCTGTTTACATGCTCATGATTCAACACACATTGTCAGCCACACACAGGCTTCATATAGAAACAGATTGCCACAAATGCCTGCAAAAAGACATATCAAATACATGCAGAGAACAGAAGAGCCATGACACACGAGCAATGGGAACATTAGGCTTCATTTCTGAAACCAGGTCCAAAATTACCTGTTTGAAAAACATGAAGACGGCATCAATAGCCATCACTCTCAGTGAAGGGGTACATTGGGGTGGGACCAAACAGAGCCTGGTGATTGATGCCACATGTTGAGGCACAGTGAGTACAGATCACACACACACTCATGATTGATTGATTAATCGTGTGAGTGGCTCTTTTCTCCTAAAACGGCAAGTTACACAGAAAAGTCAAAGCAGATGGCAATGTATGAATCATACGGTACACTATTACGGTAAACCACACACACGCACGTACTATACAATCCACCAGGAGGGATTCAGATCCAGTCATACACACACTATGCCTCTGAGGACTGACTCAGACAGAACATGCAGTACAAACTGGAGAGTGATGAGGTGCTGAGCAGACCTACAGTCACAGTGATGTACTGTACTTAGAAAACAACAGACAGAAAGAGAATGTTAATATGATAGAAGAGATCAACAGTACATAGTGAACTTAATGGTATTTGATAAAATGATGGTATTTGAACAGCAGACGACATACAGTGTAAGTTGCTATTCTTTGCAATAATCAGAGGAGCACATTGACTTCACTTCAAATGGCTGAGATGAGTAGCAGGATGTAAGGTCTATGCTATCACTGTGTGGGGGGGGGGGGGGGGTGAGATGAGAACCTCTGTGCCTGAAGGGCAGTGAGGGATGGAGGGTTAGAGGGTGGGGGGGTGGAAGGGGTAGAGGGTGAGGGTTGAAGGGTGAGAACAAACAGGTCTCCAAGATTTACCTCATATTCAAACACACAAATACACTACTTGACCAAAAGTATGTGGACACCTGCTCGTCTCATTCCAAAATCATGGGCATTAATATGGAGTTGGTCCCCCTTTTGCAACTATAACAGCCTCCACTCTTCTGGGAAGGCTTTCCACTAGATGTTGGAACATTGCTGTGGGGACTTGCTTCCATTCAGCCACAAGATCCTTAGTGAGTTTGGGCACTGATGTTGGGCGATTAGGTCTGGCACGCAGTTGGCGTGTGGACCTCGCTTTGTGCACAGGTTCCTTGTCATGCTGAAACAGGAAAGGGCATTCCCCAAACTGTTGCCACAAAGTTGGAAGAACAGAATCGTCTAGAATGTCTTTGTATGCTGTAGCATTAAGATTTCCCTTCGCTGGAACTAAGGGGCCTAGCCCGAACCATGAAAAACAGCCCCAGACTGTTATTCCTCCTCCACCAAACTTTACAGTGGGCACTTGGCATTTGGGCAGGTAGCGTTCTCCTGGCATCCGCCAAACCCAGATTCGTCCGTCAGACTGCCAGATGGTGAAGCGTGATTCATCACTCCAGAGAACGCGTTTCCACTGCTCCAGAGCCTAATGGCAGCGAGCTTTACATCACTCCAGCCGATGCTTTGCATGGCGATCTTAGGCTTGTGTGCGGCTGCTCGGTCCTGGAAACCCATTTCATGAAGCTCCTGACAAAACAGTTCTTGTGCTGACGTTGCTTCCAGAGGCAGTTTGGAAATCAGTAGTGAATGTTGCATCGGAGGACAGACGATTTTTACATGCTACTCGCTTAAGCACTTGACGGTCCCGTTCTGTGAGCTTGTGTGGCCTACCACTTCGCAGCTGAGCCGTTGTTGCTCCTAGACGTTTCCATTTCACGATAACAGCACTTACAGTTGACTGGGCCGCTCTAGCAGGGCAGAAATTTGACAAACTGAGTTGTTGGAAAGGTGTCTTCCTATGACGGTGCCACATTGAAAGTCACTGAGCTCTTCAGTAAGGCCATTCTACTACCAATGTTTGTCTATGGAGTGCTTGATTTTATATACCTGTCAGCAAAGGGCGTGGCTGAAATAGCCGAATCCACAAATTTTGACTTTTAACTTTTGTATATATTGTGTAACAGCAGCACTAGGAATTGGGAACTATATACTGTAGGACAGGGGCGCACACACAACCAAACTATAGCATTAAACACACACATACGTACACAAAACACACACACAGACAAAGCTACTTGCTCAGACAAGCTGACCTGTGCGCGAGGAACTCTGATATACAGGGAGAGCGAGACAGAGGGAAGAAAGGAGGAATTTGTAGATTGAGAGAAGAAGAGCGGGAGAGAGTAAGGGAGATAAGAGGCAGCAGTCCCACAGACACAGCGGAAGCTCCATATCACAGGAAGCGGTCAGATCCTCCTAACCACCCACTTCCTGTTATGAACCACCAAGAACTGGACATCTCACAGAGAAGACCTACAGCACACACGCACACACAGTGGTAGAGGTTGATGGATGATGGCCATGATTATAAGGTTTAGAGTATCATTACAAACACAAAAGAAAATAAACGTCATCATACTGCCAGCGCAATCATTAGCCCTCAGTTTGTTCACACGCACAACCTTTTTATACACACGCATGCACACCAGCACAAACAGGCGTGGGCGCGTACACACACGTACACACGTACGTAAACACACACCTACGTAAACACACACGTACGTAAACACACACACACACACACACACACACAATTATAGCGCGGGTGAGGTCAGCTCAGTAGCATAGTGACCACTAGTACCCACACTCTCCACTTATTATATTCAGCCTTGAGCTGTTAACCCCACCCATGGGTTAAGTAGACCCGACTTCACTGACACACACAGAAACATTATGGGATATGTGTTATGCCCTCTGGACAGTGGGTGTGTACGTGTGTGTGTGTGTGTGTGTGTGAGGCCCATACAACCTGAGGGCAGAGGGGTATAGTAATAAATAGGGCTGGGAATTGCCAGAGACCTCACGATATGATATTTTCACGGTCCTAAATGTATTGCGATTCAACACTGATTTTTATTGCGATTCGATGTTCTAAACATATTGCTCACCATATGAATGTTGCAGAGGGACAAGAGAGAGCCACGAGAAAACAAGTTTTGATCACTGTGCGGACATCGCTCCGCCATTTCCTGGTTGCAACAATTCCAAAAGTTTGCCTAATTTCAGTTGATGTGATACAACAAGCAAGTATAGTGTAGATAATCATTGTACCATCTAAACCGCTGTGAAATATATTTTCCATAAACAAAAATATTGTATATTTCAGCTGTTTGAAGCTGGTGTACAAAACGAAGGTAGAAGATGAAACTTAAGAACGAGAAGCATAGAAATAGCGCAGATAAAAAAGATTTACCGCTTCTTAGACTCGCTTTCAATGAGAATGACAGATCTATAAGTCACATTTCTATGTGAATTAGGTCTGGGTCACCCAAAAAGTTACACATTGCAGCTTTAAAAAGAAGATGGAGAAAAAGCTATGAAGGGAAAATACTGGAGTTTTGGGGCAAAAATAATACTGAGATAGTCAAAATGATCAGATATATCGTAAAAAAAATGATATCTCGATATGTAAGTGTACTGATTTCCCCCCAATCACTAGATGGAGTAGTTGCTTATATAAACGGGTTACAACAACCTACAACACTACGAGCCTCATTCTGCCTCCACCCAACACAAACATACACAAACTGACACACCTCACACAGTCCTTTAGAAACACACAAAACTAATCCACTTCCACACACCACTGTGAGAGAGAAATTGAGGTTATGAGGAGATACAGAAAATGGATTCTATAAGCAAACCCATCAAATATACCGCAGGTTGACGTTTATCATGAATCTTGCCCTGCTGCAAGTAAGAATTGGCTATATTATAAATATACTAATATATAAAAAATAATTTCAAGTTAGGGGTAGGCCTTAGGGTTAGCAGTGTGGTTATGGTTAGAGTTAGGTTTAAAATGACATTGTGGCTGTGCCAGCTCGTGACCACTCTGCAGAGCTGCCTTCAGAACAATATTCATGATGAAAATCGCTAACCTGCAAATATAGTACACTATATGCAAAAACATATTTTTAAATGGTAAAATGCTATTTGAGATACAGTGCCTTCAGAAAGAATTCATACCAATTAACTTATTCCACATGTTGTTGTGTTACAGCCTGAATTCAAAATGGATTAAATATATTTTTTTGTCTCACCCATCTGCACACAATACCCCATAATGACAAAGTGAAAACATGGTTTTAGACATTTTAGCAAATGTATTGAAAATGAAATACAGAAATATCTCATTTACATAAGTATTCACACCCCTAAATCAATACTTTGTAGAAACACCTTTGGCTGCGATTACAGCTATGAGTCTTTCTGGGTAAGTCTCTAAGAGCTTTGCACACCTGGATGATGCAACATTTGACCATTACTCTTTTCAAAATTCTTCAAGCTCTGTCAAATTGGTTGTTGATCATTGCTAAATAACCATTTTAAGGTATTGCCATAGATTTTCAAGTAGATTTAAGTCAACACTGTAATGGTGAATTAACCTCCCAGTGTCTGGTGGAAAGCAGACTGAACCAGGTTTTGCTCTAGGATTTTGTCTGTGCTTTGATCCATTCCGTTTCTTTTTTATCCTGAAACACTCCCTACTACTTAATGATTAGAAGCATAACCATAACATGATGCGGCCACCATTATGGTTGAAAATATGGAGAGTGATGCTCAGTCATTTGTTGTGTTGGAATTGCCACAAACATAATGCTATGTATTCAGGACAAAAAGTAAATTGCGTCGCCAATTTTTTTGTTGCAAACAGGAAGCATGTTTTGGAATATTTTTCTTCTGTACAGGCTTCCTTCTTTCTACTCTGTCAATTCGGTTAGTATTGTGGAGTAACTACAATGTTGTTGATCCGTCCTCAGTTCTACTATCACAGCCATTAAACTCTGTAACTATTTTAAAGTCTCCATTGGCCTCATGGTGAAATCCCTGATCGTTTTCCTTTCTCTCCGGCAACTGAGTTAGGAAGGACGCCTGTATCTTTGTAGTGACTGGGTGTATTGATACACCATCCAATGTGTAATTCATAACTTCACCATGCTCAAAGGGATGGTCAATGTCTGCTTTTTATTTTTACCCATCTACCAATAGGTGCCCTTCTTTGCGAACCATTGGAAAACCTCTTTGGTCTTTGTGGTTGAATATGTGTTTGAAATTCACTGCTCAACAAAATGACCTTACAGATATTGTATGTGTGGGGTACAGAGATTAGGAAGTCATTCAAAAACCATGTTAAATACTATTATTGCACAGAGTGTGACTCCATTCAACTTGTTATGTGACTTGTTAAGCATATTTGTGCTCCTGAACTTATTTAGGCTTGCCATAACAAAGGGGTTGAATACCTAATGACTCAAGACATTTCAGCTTTTCGTTTTAAAATTAATTTGTAAACATTTTGAAAAGTAAAATTACATTTTTATATTATGTATAGGCCAGTGACAAAAAATCTCCAAAAACATCAAAAGCAACATGAGCTATGCACTGCATTCAGAATGTATTTAGACCCCTTGACCTTTTTCTACATTTTATGACGTTACTGCCTTATTCATCAATCAAAACACAAGTGTCTTAAAAAATAAATAAACGGAAATATCAAATTTACATAAGTATTCAGACCCATTACTCAGTACTTTGTTGACGCAACTTTGGCAGCGATTAAAGCCTCGAGTCTTCTTGGGTATGACGCTACAAGCTTGGCACACCTGTATTTGGGGAGTTTCTCCCATTCTTCTCTGAAGATCCTCTCAAGCTCTGTCAGGTTGGATGGGGAACGTCACTGCACAGATATTTTCAGTTTGATCAGGTTAAAGTCCGGACTCTGTCTGGGTCACTCAAAGATATTCAGAGACTTGTCCCGAAGGCACTCCTGCGTTGTCTTGGCTGTGTGCTTAGGGTCGTTGTCCTGTTGGAAGGTGAACCTTCGCTCCAGTCTAAGGTTCTGAGCGCTCTGGAGCAGGTTTTCATCAAGGATCTCTCTGTACTTTGCTCCGTTCATCTTTCCCTCAATCCTGACTATTCTCCCCGTCCCTGCCGCTGAAAAACATCCCTACAGCATGATGCTGCCATCACCATGCTTCAACGTAGTGATGGTGCCAGGTTTCCTCCAGACGTGACACTTGGCATTCAGGCCAAACAGTTCAATCTTTGCTTCATCAGACCAGAAAATCTTGTTTCTGATGGTCTGAGAGTCTTTAGGTGCCTTTTGGCAAACTCCAAGCGGGCTGTCACTAAGGAGTGGCTTCCGTCTGGCCACTCTACCATAAAGGCCTGATTGGTGGATTTCTCCAGAGATGGGAGAACCTTCCAGAAGGACCACCATCTCCACAGAGGAACTTTGGAGCTCAGTTAGAGTGACCATCAGGTTCTTGGTCACCTCCCTGACCAAGACCCTTCTCCCCCTGATTGCTCAATTTGGCCGGGCGGCCAGCTCTAGGAAGAGTCTTGGTGGTTCCAAACTTCTTCCATTTAAGAATGATGGAGGCCACGGTGTTCTTGGGGACCTTCAATGCTGCAGAATTATTTTGGTAGCCTTCCCCAGATCTGTGCCTCTACACAATCCTGTCTCAGAGCTCTACGAACAATTCCTTCAACCTCGTGGCTTGGTTTTTGCTCTGACGTGCACTGTAAACTGCGGAACCTCATATAGACAGGGTGTGCCTTTCCAAATAATGTCCAATCAATTGAATTTACCACAGGTGAACTCCAATGAAGTTGTAGAAACATTTCAAGGATGATCAATGGAAACAGGATGCACCTGAGCTCAATTTCGAGTCTCAAGGCAGAGTCTGAATATTTATGTAAATACAGTATTTCTGGGGTTTTTTTTATTAAGAAATGTGCAAAAAACATGTCCTTGCTTTGCCATTTTGGGGTATTGTGTGTATGTTGATGAGGAAAGAAATTGTCTTATCAATTTTAGAATAACGTAACAAAATGTGGAAAAAGTCAAGGGGTCTGAATACTGTCCGAATGCACTGTATGTGACATAAAACCTGAAGAGAAGAAAATATATTATTTTTGTAAAGATTTATGTGATATCTCAATTTATTAAATTAAGTTTATGTTAGATTTCATGTTAAATTCAGGGAAGGCTTTAACACAACAAAATATGGAAAAAGTTAAGTGGTGTGAATACTTTCTGACGGCATTTCACATAAAATACTTTGTACAACTTCCTGATATTGAGTTGCACCCCCTTTTGCCCTCAGAACAGCCTCAATTCGTTGGGTCATGGACTCTACAAGGTGTCAAATGGTTCCACAGGGATGCTGGCCCACGTTAACGCCAATGCTTTCCACAGTTGTGTCAAGTTGGCTGGATGTCCTTTGGGTGGTTGAACATTCTTGATTAACACGGGAAACTGTGTTAAAAACCCAGCAGCATTGCAGTTCTTGACACACTCAAACCGACACACTCAAACCCCGTTCAAAGGCACTTCAATCTTTTGTCTTGTCCATTCAACCTCTGAATACACAATCCATGTCTCAATTTCTCAAAGTTTAGAATTCCTTCTTTAACCTGTCTTCTCCCCTTCGTCTACACCGATTGAAGTGGATTTAACAAGCTAGGATCCCCATCAATAGGGGATCCTAGCTTTCACCTGGTCAGTCTATGTCATGGAAATAGCATGTTTTGTATACTCAGTGTAGATTACAGTGTGCATATCATACTGAGCGTGGGAGGGGACGTATGAAGAGGGAGGGGAAGTATGAGTGTGTGTAAGGGCTGTGGATTTGTTGAAAGTGTGTGTTGGAGTGTGTGTCGGGGGCTCTTGAATAGTGCAGTGACGCATGGAGGCTCAACAGGAGACCTATGTTCCCACCTGAGACCCAGATGTTACAGAGAGGGTCGGACCAGACAGGAGAGGGATGGAGCCGGAGAGTGTGTTACTGTAAAAATACACACACATGTAATATTAAATGTCAACTAAGGGGTGTTACTATGTGAAAACTATAATATGAAAATGTTTATTTTGTTAAATAATCAAGAATTGTGCAGAAAAACATCTGTGCATTGCTTCATCGTCTTGAATACAGGATATTCATTTGATCACCCTGACGCAGGATAACTTTCGTGCAATGCAGGAAATGTAAAACTTGTAGTGTATTTGAGGTTTCAAAAGGCTTCTAAAGTTTTTAATTTCCCACTTTGAAAATTCCCACTTGATTTTCCCTTATGAAAAAATGTATGAATCCCTACAAATATGTCCATGAATTATAATCCATATAATAATTCAGATTTCCTGTTGCTGCAGGATTACTTTCCTGCTGTAGCAAAGTGGCTCAAATTAAGATCCTACATCTGTATAAAATGTCCACTGTCAACACTAGATGATCTATCAGAACTAATTTGACACTGTCAACACAATGCAATGAGGTGTTTCAATGCTCAATAAAGACTGACGAGAATTGTATACCACTAATCAACACTACAGTGATGTGATGGGCTATTCGGGAGTGATGAGTTTGAAGAGAGAGAGAAGGGAGGAGGAAGGGCTGGCGGAGAGAGGGAGCCAACAGGAAACGAGGAAATTAGAACCACATATCCCGTAAGTCAGTAACACATAACACATACTGTAGGTCTACCCTCCAGTGGATATTCTTAGGATTTGCTATCTCTACAGAGCAGAGAGGAAATTAAAAGACAGCCAAAAATAGAGGTTGTTTTAACAGGGCAGTCAGAGAGAGGCGGGCAGGCAGTCTTCAGGGTCAGAGAGGGCCGAGGGGATCTACACGTCTTACAGAGTATGAAGCGTCTAAGGGGCTTAGCCTGAGGGACTGAATAACCCATTAGGAGGAATGTGTGTGTGTGTGTGTGTGTCTTCTAATGTATTTTATTTTCAGACGGCAGAGTTTACATAGTCTTACATGGCCTTTCCAGAACTCTCTGTTCACACAAACTAACACCACACACTGTAACGCTACAACACAACAGATATTACAGAGAGCTGTGAGATGACAGGGCTCCTCTATAAAGTGCCTCTCACCTAGTAAAGTCTGCGAAGCTCTGGCATCCATAGCTCCATCTCTCTCTCTCTCAGTCCATCTCTCCATCTCTCTCAGTGTGAGAGGTTCACCTGGGTTTAAACAGGGTTTAGCCGGGCGGATGTGAGAGGTTCACCTGAGTTTAAACAGGGTTTAGCCGGGCGGATGTGAGAGGTTCACATGGGTTTAAACGGTGTTTAGCCGGGTGGATGTGAGAGGTTCACCTGGGTTTAAACGGGGTTTAGCCGGGCGGATGTGAGAGGTTCACCTGGGTTTAAACGGGGTTTAGCCGGGCGGATGTGAGAGGTTCACCTGGGTTTAAACGGGGTTTAGCCAGGTGGATGTGAGAGGGGGTGAGCTCATAGACGGAGTGCAGACGTAAAGCAGCTGTCAGCATCAAAGAGCAGAGCTGACCTGTGTGTGAGTGTGTGTGAGCCAGCGGGAGACAGACAGACAACCGGAGAGGACCAAGAGAGAGACCTGGCTCCCTCAGAGCAGATAACAGGGGGGGAGAGGGAGAGTGATAGAAGGGGGAGAAAGTTAGTGTGCTTTTGTGTGAGGGAGAGAGAGGCAGCAAAATGGAGAGAAGACGGAAACGGCGAAAGAGAAAGTGAAAAAGAGTGCGTCGAGAAAGACAGAGAGCGTGGAGATCTTGGGTTGAAGAGAGAGCGAGGAGGGTGAGACAGTTTTCTGTATTTACTCAGAACAGAGCTTATCAGAGTCCCTGGATCCCCTTCCTCTGTGGTAGTCGAACAGCAACAGCACAGGAAGAACACTCATCTCTCTCTAGGTACTGACTGCTGCTGCTGGGAGAACCGACTAACAGCTGCTCTCTCTCTCTTCCACCTGAGGGAGGCGCCGCTGAGGGCACAGCTGGAAGCAGCTACACCAACGATGCTGAAACAGATTGACCCCTGTCTGTCATTTCTAAGGAACAGTGTAACAGAGGAGCTATTACTGTGGAATAGTGGGTTTGAATGAGTCACAAGTTTACTGATATTGGTATACTGTATATCCCTGTCCTAAGGTCTGTGGGGACGAGCGCTTAGATGAGCATATTGTGCCTGTTGGTCCAATGAGGAATTGGAGGAGGAGGAGAGGGGTAGCAATAGAGGGAAGCGAGGGGAGCAGTAAAGAGGAGGAGAGGGGTAGCAATAGAGGGAAGCGAGGGGAGCAGTAAAGAGGAGGAGAGGGGTAGCAATAGAGGGAAGCGAGGAGAGCAGTAAAGAGGAGGAGAGGGGTAGCAATAGAGGGAAGCGAGGGGAGCAGTAAAGAGGAGGAGAGGGGTAGCAATAGAGGGAAGCGAGGGGAGCAGTAAAGAGGAGGAGAGGGGTAGCAATAGAGGGAAGCGAGGGGAGCAGTAAAGAGGAGGAGAGGGGTAGCAATAGAGGGAAGCGAGGGGAGCAGTAAAGAGGAGGAGAGGGGTAGCAATAGAGGGAAGCGAGGAGAGCAGTAAAGAGGAGGAGAGGGGTAGCAATAGAGGGAAGCGAGGGGAGCAGTAAAGAGGAGGAGAAGGGTAGCAATAGAGGGAAGCGAGGGGAGCAGTAAAGAGGAGGAGAGGGGTAGCAATAAAGGGAAGCGAGGGGAGCAGTAAAGAGGAGGAGAGGGGTAGTAGTACTAGGGGAGTAAAAGGGGGTCTGGAGGGCGTTCCCCCTGGCTCAGGGCTTGATTAACACCAGGCCTCCTGACAGGAAATGACCCGGCCAGCGCAGAGCAAAGCCGAGCGGCGGGAGAGCTTCCATCTGGCATCAGGGCTGTAGTAGAGGAGCACACACAACCACTAGGACCAGAACTATCCATCTATTCCCTCTATCTATCCCTTCTCTACTGTCCACTGTCCAGTACCAGCAGAGAATCAGTTTCTCTCCCCTACTACTACCACCTCCAGTGTCTCTGTACTACCATCTAATGAAAGCTGTCTAGTTCTTCTCACAAGTCCCAAAAGCAACTCCATTCCAAATGCTAATCATTTCATGCAGTACTTAATGTAATTGTAAGGGGTTAGGGAAAACAAGTCAATCACAGAGTAACTTGAGCCGAGTGAGAGATAACTAGTAGCGAGTAGTCGATAACAGAGCTGTAGGAGTGAGGGGGGAGAGAGAGAGAGACAGGGAGGAGAGGGGACAGTTTGGGGAGGAAAGCGGGTACAGAGTGGCAGGTCATCTCTCACCGCTGTCTGGAATCTGTAATATAAACAGGCTCTTTAGTAGCAGCCCGATACAACACAGATATACCATAAAACACAGAATACTCTGGGAACAGGAGTACACGAAGGCACATGCACACATCCAGTCCCTAGTCTATTTCCATTAGCATCCACACATCCAGTCCCTAGTCTATTTCCATTAGCATCCACACATCCAGTCCCTAGTCTATTTCCATTAGCATGCACACATCCAGTCCCTAGTCTATTTCCATTAGCATGCACACATCCAGTCCCTAGTCTATTTCCATTAGCATCCACACATCCAGTCCCTAGTCTATTTCCATTAGCTTGCACACATCCAGTCCCTAGTCTATTTCCATTAGCATCCACACATCCAGTCCCTAGTCTATTTCCATTAGCATCCACACATCCAGTCCCTAGTCTATTTCCATTAGCATGCACACATCCAGTCCCTAGTCTATTTCCATTAGCATCCACACATCCAGTCCCTAGTCTATTTCCATTAGCATCCACACATCCAGTCCCTAGTCTATTTCCATTAGCATCCACACATCCAGTCCCTAGTCTATTTCCATTAGCATCCACACATCCAGTCCCTAGTCTATTTCCATTAGCATCCACACATCCAGTCCCTAGTCTATTTCCATTAGCATGCACACATCCAGTCCCTAGTCTATTTCCATTAGCATCCACACATCCAGTCCCTAGTCTATTTCCATTAGCATCCACACATCCAGTCCCTAGTCTATTTCCATTAGCATCCACACATCCAGTCCCTAGTATATTTCCATTAGCATCCACACATCCAGTCCCTAGTCTATTTCCATTAGCATTGAGACCCCCTCAAACTCTCCCCCTCTCCCCCTCTCTGTACAGTAGGAGTGCTGCAGATGCATTAGTAGTTTCATACGACTGGATGACCCTCTATGTGGGTAGCTCTGGGGTTGAGGGGAGAGGAAGGTCAGGGGGAAGTAGAGAGGGGAGACACACGGGGGAGTAGAGAGGACAGGAGGTCCAACAGGACCTCTCAACTAACCCTGTGTTAGAGGGTGACAGGGTGACCCCAGCCTGCACTGATGCATGTGCAGGGGCCAGGGGCCACTGTCACGGAAAGGGGTTCTCTGGAGCCGGCGTGTGTGTGTGTGTGTGTGTAAGCGAGTGAGTGTGTGGGTAGGAGGAGAGGAGAAGAGGACGAGTGTCCCTCTCCATTCTTGTAGTTATAACTGCTTATGACTAGCCTTTTATGATATGCATGTCCTGTCCATAAACACACAGAGGAAGAATTCTGAGCTGAGGTTTAACACACTCCATAAAGCCGACGGTCGGTCTGGAGGTGTAAACAACACATTGGGCCTGGTCCAGAGATGAACCCCAGTTTGGGGTCAAAACCTAAAGCGATATTGCAATGGTAGACCTTCAAAACAGGATCGCTGTGGATGAAGGGAACAGGCTGTTTTGTATTACTGATGACTACAGAAAAAGTGGAGTGGGCTAAGTGTGACGCACGCACGCACGCACGCACGCACGCACGCACGCACACACACAGAGACAAACAAAAACACACACAAACACACCATGGCCTAACCTTCTGACCGGTCGTGTCCTGAAGTGGAGACCAGTTTAATTTCCGTTAATTAAAGCCTGGGGTTTCATGTCATCTGATGCACCAGAGAAGCCTGCACTATTGACTTCTCTGATCATCTCTCAGCATGGTTAAGGGCCCTGTGTGTGTGTGTGTGTGTGTGTGTGTGTGTGTGTGTGTGTGTGTGTATATAGAGGGGGTCGATGGTTGATGAATGTTTTCCAATTAAAAATGCAGGCTAATTTCGAGTTATTTCATAAATGCAGTGAAACTGGGGAAATAATCTTAACCATCACCCATGCACCCTCACGCTCCACTTCCCCCTGTAACTAGCACTCTGCAGCAGGGCCTGGGAGAGAGATAGAGCAAGGAATGAACTGAGAGAAAGGATGGGAGGCAGAAAGAGTGAGAGAAAGGGAAAAGACAGACAGAAGAAAAGAGCAAGAAAAAAAGACAGAAAAAGCGGATGGCCAGAGTGTATAAGAGAACCTTTTATGTCCCAGGACTGTTCCCATCAGTGGAGAGAGAGGCGTGTTGCCGTGCCAACCTAAACAGCAGCATTGGGGAGGTCCGTCTTTCCCGTCGCTCCCTACTTCCCCTCACACAGCCCATGGACAGGATGGAAAACAAACCCAACCAGTGTGTGTGTTTGTCTGTGTGTGTATGTGTCTATGTGTGTATGTGTGTAAGACAGGGGTGCTCAGAACATAAAAAGAGTGCAAATCCAGTCAAATATACTTAAACTTTCCTGTCTTCCCCTTCACCACCATCATCACATACAGTACCAGTCAAAAGTTTGGACACACCTACTCATTCAAGGGTTTTTCTTTATTTTTACTATTTCCTACAATGTAGAATAATATTGAAGACGTCAAAACTATGAAATAACACATATGGAATCATGTAGTAAGCAAAAAAGTATATTTTATATTTGAGATTCTTCAAAGTAGCCGCCCTTTGCCTTGATGACAGCTTTTCAGACTCTTGGCATCCTCTCAACCAGCTTCATGAGGTAGTCACCTGGAATACGTTTCAATTAACAGGTGTTCCTTGTTAAAAGTGATTTTTTGGAATTTCTTTCCTCAATGCGTTTGAGCCAATCAGTTGTGCTGTGACAAGGTAGGGGTGGTATACAGAAGATAGCCCTATTTGGTAAAAGACCAAGTCAACATTATGGCAAGAACAGCTCAAATAAGCAAAGAGTAACGACAGTCGCAAAAACAGTCGCAAAACCATCAAGCGCTATGATGAAACTGGCTCTCATGAGGACCGACACAGGAAAGCAAGACCCAGAGTTACCTCTGCTGCAGAGGATAAGTTCATTAGAGTTACCAGACTCTGAAATTGCAGCCCAAATGAATGCTTCACAGAGTTCTGTCACGGCTGTTTGAAGGAGCGGACCAAGGCGCAGCGTGTTGAGTGCTCATCTTCTTTATTTAACGTATAAAGTGAACACAAACAAAAATTAACAAAACGACACACGACAGTTCCGTAAGGTAACATAGACTATATGGAAAACAACCACCCACAACCCACAGGAAAAAACAGGCTGCCTAAGTATGGCTTCCAATCAGAGACAACAAAAGACACCTGCCTCTGATTGGAAACCATACTCTGCCACACATAGAAAATGAACATAGAAAATGAAAACTAGAACAAATCCCCATGAAACAAACCAAAACCAAAACCAAAACCAAAACAACACCCCCTGCCACGCCCTGACCATACTACAATGACAAATGGCCCCTTTTACTGGTCAGGACGTGACAAGTTCAAGTAACAGACACATCTCAACATCAACTGTTCAGAGGAGATGGTGTGAATCAGGCCTTCATGGTCAAATTGCTGCCAAAAAAAACACTACTAAAGGACACCAGTAAGAAGAAGAGATTTGCTTGGGCCAAGAAACACGAGCAATGGACATTAGACTGGTGGAAATCTGTCCTTTGTTCTGATGAGTCCAAATTTGAGATTTTTGGTTCCAACCGTTGTGTCTTTGTGAGACGCAGAGTAGGTGAATGGATGACATCCACATGTGTGGTTCCCACCATGAAGCATGGAGGAGGTGGTGTGAGGGTGCTTTGTTGGTGACACTGTCTATGATTTATATTGAATTCAATGCACACTTAACCAGCATGGCTACCACAGCATTCTGCAGCGATACACCATCCCATCTGGTTTGTGCTCAGTGGGACTATCATTTGTTTTTCAACAGGATAATGTCCCAACAGCTCCATGCTGTGTAAGGGTTATTTGACCAAGAAGGAGAGTGATGGAGTGCTGCATCAGAGGACCTGGCCTCCACAATCACCTGACCTCAATTCAATTGAGATGTTTTGGGATGAGTTGGACCGCAGAGTGAAGGAAAACAAGTGCTCAGCATATGTGGTAACTCCTTCAAGACTGTTGGAAAAGCATTCCAGGTGAAGTTGGTTGAGACAATGCCAAGAGTGTGCAAAGCCGTCATCAAGGCAAAGGGTGGCTACTTTGAAGAATCTCAAATATAAAATATATTTTGATTTGTTAAATACTTTTTTGGTTACTACATGATTCCATATGTGTTATTTCATAGTTTTGATGTCTTCAATTTTAATCTACAATGTAGAAAATAGTAAAAATCAAGAAAAACCCTTGAATAAGTAGGTGTGTCCAAACTTTTGACTGGTACTGTAGCTTACAGCAAGCCTCCATCATCATCATCATCATCATCATCATCATCATCATCATCATCACCCATCCTGTACAGGCTACAACACCATCAAGGGACCGAGCCTGGACTGGGATTTCACACTCCCACTGTAAATACACAATCTCACTGTAAATACACACTCTTCTGTAACTGGAGTTGAGAATACACAAACACTGAAATACACCAACTTATTATCGACACACCCACACACTCTCACACACACACATAAAGAAAAGCATGAACCCCCATCTTAAACTACCTCCCGGCGTGGAACAATAGAGGGGTGGATGACTGTGGGTCAAACCAAACCTTGAACTACCAGGGGTGACAGGAAAACTGACAGGGAATTGATGAGGATATGGGGTGTCTGCAGTATCCAACTGTGTACAGTATGTGCACAATAAAGGACCATATGTACTGCATTAGAATTTGATGCTGCGGTGGGTTCCTGAACCCATGCCCAGGTATTGGTGTGTGTGACCGTGCTGGCAGTGACTCCTATGAGACATACAGTCCTATACCTTTTTACAGCATCAACCAAATGGAAGGCACAGTCAATGTAAGAACATCCCCTAAATACACACAATCACGACTCACTGAAAAAACACAAGGCTCAAACTATTGGCCTCTACCTCTTGACACGGACCCCCTCTCCTCTTTCCCTCTTTTTTTCTCCTGCCTCCAAACCATCGCTCTCTCGACTCTCTCACACACACACACACACACACACACACACACACACACAACTGAAAATGGTAAATTATCAAAGTCACTACTAAAAGTATTTCCAACCTACACACATCACACACTATTCATGTCTGGGACAGGCAGAAATGAACCAGCCAATCCCCTACTGTGTCTCAAAAGTGAGATGAGGCTCATGTCCAATGACCATCTCTCTCTGCTATTCACAGCGCAGCTTTTAGCCAATCATCGTCTGCCTCCTACATGTGGTGTTGGATGCGGAACACTTGGTTTCAGAGCCCATTTCCTAGTCTGAGCTCTAAGCGGAACCATTTTTATTGGGCAAACACCATTTCTCCCTTTAATTAAACCCATACTCTGACTTCACACACAGAACTCATACAGTACTCATTCACATTCATCACACACGCACACACGCACGTTTAGGGTACACACACCCACTTCCCCTTCAATTAAATCCACACAGACATTCTCTCGTTCACACTCTCCGAGTGTGTGTCAAATTGCCAGTCTTTTTGTCCTCTTCCTCTCCTCCTCCTAAATCCCTTCTTCCGCTAAGAGCGGTTGAGACAAGGTCTATTCTCATGTCGAGGACATGGACCACGCCTCCACTTACTGTACCCCTCGATCACTAGCAGCTAATGTTGGTAAACAACATCCCCTCCGACCAGCTAGGTAACTGGTACCAGCTGTTCCTGGGTTTGTTGCGTGTGTGTGTGTTGAGTGCAGACTCATGCTCGTCTCCAGGACGGGGATGCTCTTTAACGTGTCCCTGAAGGGGGTTGTTAGGAGGTTCAGCTTGTGACTGAGACCGTTAGCCTGCCTTTAACCTGCTGTGTGTCTGTTTGTTTTACTATTCACTCTGTTTGTGTGCTCACTCAATCCTCCTCCTGGTATTTCCATCTGTTTGTTTGTGTATGCGTGTGTGTGTGTGTGTATGTGTGTACAGTATGTATATTCATGTGTGTGTCTGCTAAGGCCAGGCTGCTTACTGTAGCCAAGGGGAACAGAAAAATAAAATTTGTAAAAACATTGTTCTCATGGTGAGTTGGTGACCAGGTTTCACGCAGCGTCTGGTTTCCATTTGACTGCTTTAATTTGGGACAATGTCGCAATCAAGGTTGTTCTCGGCTGCTCGGACAAAGACGGCCCCCTGCACACAAACCAGTTCATCGACAACCATGAAAACTAAAGCTAGCACACAAACACAGAACACACACGTGCACGCAGGTCGCAGGTACGTGTGCACACACAACCCCCCCCACACACAGCTAAGAAAAAAGTACTCTATTTCTCAGACACACCTGGTGTGCATTGACAGGGTCATTTCTAGTGAAGTGTTTATAACAGAGAGTCAAGTTTTTAACATGAGCCACATCCCTGGGCCAGGGCCTGCCAGGAGGCCCCTCAGCCAAATAGGACAGGAAGAGAGAGACAGAGCCCAGAATTCTTCATTAGCAGCTTTACAGTGAGAGGGGGAGAGAGAGAGAGAGAGAGAGAGAGAGAGAGAGAGAGAGAGAGAGAGAGAGAGAGAGCGAGCTACCCAACCACATCCATGTGTGTGACAAAAAGGTTGTAATAATAAGCAGTGTATTATTTCAGGGTGTGTGTTAGTTTGAGAAGGTAACGAGTGGGCCAAACTAAAAGCAGCTCTAATTATGAGCTATGTGGCTGGGGAGGACTGTGTGTGTAGCTTCAAGGTCAGAGAAACTCAAACTGGGGGAGGTACACTGTGGTCTGGAGGTACAGAGCTAATTCATCATCTGAAGGAGCTGGCCACAAGCCCTGCTGCCACACAGAGACCAATCCATACAGAGAGACCAGTTCAGGGGCGGACGGGGACAAGAATTCGGCCCTGGCATTTTATGTACACCAACCCACATCACCGTGCCACCAGCCAAACACACATACCCCATCGCCACACATACACCCTGGCCCTACACACCCTACCTAGACACGGGCAGTAGTGCGGATACAGAACATTGCAAGTACAGGGTTTCTCAACCCTTTCTGTACCCGTGTCTGGCGAGACATGGTCGTCCTCCTCTTTTTAACCAGCTCATGTTTAAAACATTATACAATATGCAAAAACCCCACTGGAGATACAACTCACCACTATAGCTGTGCCTCTGCTCTAGCCATTTTGTCACTCTGTGCTTCTTCTTGTTCTCTGTCTAAGCCTTATACGTTATAAAAGCCAAGCTAACGACTTAGAGGCTATATTTAAGCAATAAGGCCTAAGGGGGTGTGATATATTGCCAATATACCACGGCTAAGGGCTGTTCTTATGCCAGACGCAACGTGGAGTGCCTGGATACAGCCCTTAGCCGTGGTATATTGGGCATATACCACAAACCCGAGGTGCCTTATTGCTATTATAAACTGATGACCAAAATCATTTTGGGATCATACCCGTGGTATAAGGTCTGATGTACCACGGCTTTCAGCCAATTAGCATTCAGGGATCGAACCACCCAGTTTATAATGCAAATTAGTGCCTGTCATATGTGTTTCCCTGAATCAACACCTACCCTAAGTGTTATTTACTATTCCAGGGCTCCAGGCTAACATGTTACCCTGAATCAACACCTACCTTAAGTGTTAATTAGGTGTTAAGATGGAGCCGGAAAGAAGGCTGACATTTTATGTGTTCCTATCCAATTGTGTTTATTGTTCGTTTCTTTGCGTTGTTCGTAACTTATTTTGTAACTTATTTTGTACATAATGTTGCTGCTACCATCTCTTATGACTGAAAATAACGTCTGGACATCAGAACTGCGATTACTCACCACGAACTGGCAGAATCCTTTTTTTCCTTTAACAAGTCTGATGAGCCCGATGACATACTGCTTTCCTGGGAACAGGCCCAGATCCCCGTCATTTGCGTAAAGAGAAGACGGAGAAAAAGGGGCCGGAGGACAGGCTGCCTTCTGAGAATTCGTAGGCAATCGAATAAACCCCCACTGCCTTCCATTCTGCTAGCAATCTTTTCAATCTTTGGAAAATAAAATCGATGACCTACGTGGAAGAACGACTACCAACGGGACATTCAAAACTGTAACATCTTATGCTTCATGGAGTCGTGACTGAACGACGACATTATCAACATACAGCAGGCTGGTTATATGCTGTATCGGCAGGATAGAACAGTGGCGCCTGGTAAGAGAAGGGGCGGCCGACTATGTATTTTTGTAAATAACAGCTGGTGCACGATGTCTAAGGAAGTCTCAAGGTTTTGCTCACCTGAGGTAGAGTACCTCATGATAAGCTGTAGACCACACTGTCTACCTAGAGAGTTTATATCTGTATTTTTTCATAGCTGTCTACATACCACCACAGACTGATGCTGGCACTATGACCGCACTCAATGAGCTGTATTCCGCAAAAAGCAAACAGGAAAACGCTCACCCAGAGGTGGCGCTCCTAGTGGCCGGGGACTTTAATGCAGGGAAACGTAAAATATGTCTTACGAACTTTCTATCAGCATGTTAAATGTGCAACCAGAGGGAAAGAAAAAACTTTGGACCACCTTTACTCCACACACAGAGACGTTTACAAAGCTCTCCATCGCCCTCCATTTGGCAAATCTGACCATAATTCTATCCTGCTTACAAGCAAAACTTAAAGCAGGAAGCACCAGTGACTGAATCAATAAAAAAGTGGTCAGATGAAGCAGGTGCTAAGCTACAGGACTGTTTTGCTAGCACAGACTGGAATATGTTCTGGGATTCCTCCGATGGCACTGTGGTGTACACCACATCAGTCATTGGCTTCATCAATAAGTGCATCGATGATGTTGTCCCCACAGTGACCGTACGTACATACCCCAACCAGAAGCCATAGATCACAGGCAACATCCACACTGAGCTAAAGGCTAGAGCTGCCGCTTTCAAGGAGCGGGGCTCTAAGCCGGAAGCTTATAAGAAATCCCACCACGCCCTCCGACAAACCATCAAAGAGGCAAAGCTCAATACAGGACTAAGATCGAATCGTACTACACCGGCTCTGACGTTCGTCGAATGTGGCAGGGCTTGCAAACCCTTAGACTACAAAGGAAAGCACAGCCGAGAGCTGCAAGTGACACGAGCCTACCAGACGAACTAAACTGCTTCTGCTCGCTTCGAGGCAAATAACACTGAAACATGCATGAGAGCACCAGCTGTTCCGGAAGACTGTGTGATCACGCTCTCCGCAGCCGATTCACAAGGCCGCAGAGCCAGACAGATTACCAGGACGTGTACTGCGAGCATGTGCTGACCAACTGGCAAGTGTCTTCACTGACATTTTCAACGTCTCCCTGTCCGAGTCTGTAATACCAACATGTTTTAAGCAGACCACCATAGTCCCTGTGCCAAAGAACACTAAGGTAACCTGCCTAAATGACTACCGACCCGTAGCACTCACGTCTGTAGCCATGAAGTGCTTTGAAAGGCTGGTCATGGCACACATCAACACCATTATCCCAGAAACCCTAGACCCACTCCAATTTGCATACCGCCCTAACAGATCCACAGATGATGCAATCTCTATTGCACTCCACACTACCCTTTCCCACCTGGACAAAAGGAACACCTATGTGAGAATGCTATTCATTGACTACAGCTCAGCGTTCAACACCATAGTGCCCTCAAAACTCATCACTAAGCTAAGGAACCTGGGACTAAACAACTCACTCTGCAACTGGATCCTGGACTTCCTGACGGGCCGCCCCCAGTTGGTAAGGGTAGGTAACAACACATCCGCCACGTTGATCCTCAACACAGGGGCCCCTCAGGGGTGCATTCTCAGTCCCCTCCTGTACTCCCTGTTCACTCATGACTGCACGGCCCGGCACGACTCCAACACCATCATTAAGTTTGCAGATGACAACAGTGGTAGGCCTGATCACCGACAATGACGAGACAGCCTATAGGGGGGAGGTCAGAGACCTAGCCGTGTGGTGCCAGAACAACCTCTCCCTCAACGTGATCAAGACAAAGGAGATGATTTTGGAATACAGGAAAAAGAGGACCGAGCCCCTATTCTCATCAATGGGGCTGTAATGGAGCCGGTTGAGAGCTTCAAGTTCCTTGGTGTCCACATCACCAACAAACTAACATGGACCAAGCACACCAAGACAGTGTGAAGAGGGCACAACAAAACCTATTCCCCCTCAGGAGACTGGAAAGACTTGGCATGGGTCCTCAGATCATCAAAAGGTTCTACAGCTGCACATTCGAGAGCATTTTGACTGGTTGCATCACTGCCTGGTATGGCAACTGCTCGGCCTCAAGGCACTACAGAGGGTAGTGCGTACGGCCCAGGACATCACTGGGGCAAAGCTTCCTGCCATTCAGGACCTCTATACCAGGCAGTGTCAGAGGAAGGCCTTAAAAATTGTCACCGACTCCAGCCACCCTAGTCATAGGCTGTTCTCTCTGCTACCGCACGGCAAGCGGTACCGGAGCACCAAATCTAGGTCCAAGAGGCTTCTAAACAGCTTCTACCCCCAAGCCATAAGACTCCTGAACATCTAATCAAATGGCTACCCAGTCTATTTGCATTGCCGCCCCTCTTTTACACCGCTGCTACTCTCTGTTGTTATCATCTATGCATAGTCACTTTAATAACTCTACCAACATGTACATATTACCTCAACTAACCGGTGCCCCCACACAATGACCCTGTACCGGTACACCCCCCCCTCCGTATATAGTCTCGCTATTGTTATTTATTTTACTGCTGCTCTTTAATTACTTATTACGTTTATTTCTTATTCTTATATATTTTTTAAATGCATTGTTAGTTAGGGGCGCGTAAGTAAGCATTTCACTGTAAGGTCTACACCTGTTGTATTCGGCGCATGTGACTAATACAATTTGATTTGATTTGCTTTGAATTACTATTACAGGGCTCCACAGTTAAATGTTCCCCTGAATCAACACCTACCCTAAGTGTTAATTACTATTACAGGGCTCCAGAGTTAAATGTTCCCCTGAACCAACACCTACCCTAAGTGTTAATTACTATTACAGGGCTCCACAGTTAAATGTTCCCCTGAACCAACACACACCCTAAGTGTTAATTACTATTACAGGGCTCCAGAGTTAAATGTTCCCCTGAACCAACACCTACCCTAAGTGTTAATTACTATTACAGGGCTCCACAGTTAAATGTTCCCCTGAATCAACACCTACCCTAAGTGTTAATTACTATTACAGGGCTCCAGAGTTAAATGTTCCCCTGAACCAACACCTACCCTAAGTGTTAATTACTATTACAGGGCTCCACAGTTAAATGTTCCCCTGAACCAACACACACCCTAAGTGTTAATTACTATTACAGGGCTCTAGACTAACATTTTCCCCTGGTGCCACTGGCACCAGCCCATGATTTGGTCACAAACCAAATCATGAGAAATCCTCGTATAGTGCTTTATTAGTAAGTATAAGAAATAGACTACTGAGGTATTCAAGAAATGAGTTGGTTTCATCGAACACGTTCAAGCAGGAATGCATGATTCAAGATATTTTGATGTGCAACCTAGTCCAGTGATGGTGATGAATTTTGGGTTGACAATTAGACTATATTTGCTATATTTTACTGTCAGAATAGGACTCCAGAATTTCCAGTTGTTCATTTTGTTCAATAGAGATGAATTACATATATCTTTATGTGCACTAACTAATATCATAGGCTAATTGATTTGGGGTTCAACGCCTAAGAAAGTGGAAACTCAAAACACAACTAGATCGCTAACTCTAAGTATAATACCCACTGCTAGTAGCCATGTATTCATCCAACAGTAAATGTCATGTCCTACAAAAACATTGCAGTCATAGGCTAATACCCATGAGACCTATAGGCCTATGCCCCAGCAATGTCTGTTCTGCATTTCGAGTTCCATAAAAAAAGTTGCTATTGAGGTGAATATTGAGAGATGATTACTAAAAAGTATACCTACAGAAAGCCCTCCTCTCTTTCGACTGAGACCCTCCTCTCTTTCGACTGGGACCCTCCTCTCTTTCGACTGGGACCCTCCTCTCTTCCGACTGGGACCCTCCTCTCTTCCGACTGGGACCCTCCTCTCTTCCGACTGGGACCCTCCTCTCTTCCGACTGGGACCCTCCTCTCTTCGACTGAGACCCTCCTCTCTTCGACTGAGACCCTCCTCTCCTCTCTTCGACTGAGACCCTCCTCTCCTCTCTTCGACTGAGACCCTCCTCTCTTCGACTGGGACCCTCCTCTCTTCGACTGAGACCCTCCTCTCTTCGACTGAGACCCTCCTCTCTTCGACTGAGACCCTCCTCTCTTCGACTGAGAACCTCCTCTCTTCGACTGAGAACCTCCTCTCTTCGACTGAGAACCTCCTCTCTTCGACTGGGACAAGGTGACGAAGCTGCCAAAGCTGTGTTTTTCCCGCAATTGCATTTTTTAAAAATGTTATACTATCAGAATTTATTTTTTCTCTCGAGTGCATGGGGAGAGAGGAGAGTGGCTCGCTCATCACAGCAGCAGGCCCCAGCCAGGGCACATGGCAGACACTTTATTTAGAGGAACCATGAGGACAAGGCACATTACTATTTGACCAAATCACAGTTTTAGCCACCCCCCCAAAAATAGGACGTTTTGAGTGAGGTGACAGTGTAGAACGTGCTCTTTCTATGTTTAAAGGCACCCGTTCCGTTTTCCTACGATCAGTGATCATGGCTATCCAACTGATGACAGAGTTGGAGAAGGTCTCTTTGCTGATGCCGCGTTTGACTTTGAATGTGTGACCTCAGTTCAGCCTATCAGAAAACCGGGCCGGCCTTCGCCCACTGATCTGCCAAAAGCTCATTATAGATCAGTGTGACAGCGAACTTTCGCAAAAATCTTAACAGGCTCACAGGCTTTAGTTTTAGTTTTATACAAAAAAACATTTTTGTGTGTGCCAATTTTGACCAGCCCACCTAACTCAAAAATTGTCCAGAACATCTGGCATTTGTCAGAATTGACAAATGTCCAATCCACCCCTGGACCAGTTCCAGAGAGACCAGCTCAGACCTCTAGACTGTAATGTTTTCACAAAGTACAGTGCAAGTGGGCAGGGCTCAGCAAAGCTAAGATAGTACACAGGCACCAGGCGAGAGGTCAAAGGGCGCGCACGCACACACACACACACACACACACACACACACACACACAGGCACACTCTCTCGCTCACCCTGTGATTCTGCAGCAGGTTCCCACAGTGGCCTCAGTGTTTGTGTAGTCTGTTACATGTGACCTGACAGGGTGTGGGTCTGAGTGTTTGTGTGAAGCGGGGAGAGAGATGGGGTGTGAAGTCTCTGACAGAGTCCTCCTGCCATCAGCAGCACAGAGATATAAACAACAAGCGCCTTCTCCATCTCTACTTAAGTTATATAAAGGTTAAATGAAATACAATGAAATACTTACCATATGAACAGTTAAGTAACTGGGGTCATTCTGATATCAGTATAAACGGGTTGGCTGACAACCTCACGGAAACGATGCGTGCGCATTGTGGCTGGAAGCCGCGTGTCGTTATAATTCTGAACGGTCAGATAGCACCAATGACAAGAAGCTTCCATGAGGGGAAACGTAGGTGACTCGTTTGATCTATTTCTTGATATCATGTCTTGTTCTGATGTGTTTTGACTGATTTCACGTCAATGCTTATATGGAAGACAAAAACAACAAAAAAACAACAATAAGACCAAAATGACGGCGGAAGAAATGGCAGCAGTTTTACGGGCGCCCAACCAATTGTGCTAAGTGTTTTTTTCTGCGTTATTTGTAACTTATTTTGTACATAATGTTTCTGCAACTGTATCTTATGGCTGAAAAGAGCTTCTGGTTATCAGGACAGCGATCACTCATCTCGGATTAAACGAGGATTTCTTCTACAACAAGGAGGATGTGGAGGACATTCTCCAAACACCCCACAGGGCCGACATCCCCGTTATTTGCAAGAGGAAGCGACGCAGGTACAGAGGACAAAGAGCCGGATGCCTCGTGAGGACCCGGAGAAGGCGAGTGGGAAAGCTGCCGTTACCGTCAATACTACTCGCCAACGTGCAATCATTGGACAATAAACTAGACGAGGTACGATTACGAATATCCTACCAACGGGACATCAAAAACTGTAATATCCTATGTTTCACGGAATCGTGGCTGAATGACGACATGGATAGTCAGCTAGCGGGATATACGCTGCACCAGCAAGATAGAACAGCACACTCCGGTAAGACGAGGGGGGGCGGTCTGTGCATATTTGTAAACAACAGCTGGTGCATGAAATCTAAGGAAGTCTCTTTTGCTCGCCTGAAGTAGAGTATATTGTGATAAATTGCAGGCCACACTACTTGCCTAGAGAGTTTTCAGCTATACTTTTCGTGGCTGTTTATTTACCACCCCAGACAGATGCTGGCACCAAGACCGCACTCAGTCAGCTGTAAGACCCCCACCCGCCACCCTCCTAACCGGTGAGTTTCTGCAGCAGCGTGCTGAGCTCCGTCTCTCTGGTGATGACCAGGGTGAGCGCTCCAATCAGCTCCCTCTCCACCTTCTCCACCTCTTCATCGTCTGCAGGCTGGGCCTCTCCAGCCAGGGAGTACAGGTAGACCAGCAGCACCAGCAGCTCATCTGGACCACACTCATCCTCCCCCGCCCGAGAACCTGAACTGGACTCTGAGCTGGACCCCTCCTCACCGCGAGGCTTCATCAGGGGCAGCAGCTGCCTCAGAACACCAGCAAAGTCAGAGTCTCCGAGAGCCTGCAACACACAGAGGACACAAGACACATTTTAGAGATACGAAGTAGAAACTACAAGCTGAGTAACACAAAACACATCAAATCCCCACACACATACAACAGCTAGCAAGACAACGTCAATAATTGTCTAGAGTGGCATGTTTTTGCGTTTGCTTATTTTACGACTATGAGTAATCCAGTTGTATGTAAATTCATTCTTGTTAACTCCTCTCCATTTTGCGTTTCGTTTTTATCATGCAAATGTGTATTAGACATCATTTACCTGATCATTTGCATGCACAGACACAGGGGGTGTGTTTCTGTACTGTTTAGGAGAAGTGACCAGTTTCTCTGTGTTGCTGTGAGTGAGTTTGCTCCCATGCTGGTTCTGCCAGTCCTGGCCCACGTGATGTGGACCCTAGGCTCTTAAACAGAACGATACACAGTCTAACAGCCAGGCTGAGATCATACACACAAGTGTGTGTTTTGTACAAAAGAGTGAGAAAGAGAGAGAAGGAGAGAGAGAGAGAGAGAGAGAGAGAGAGGGAAAGAACAAGAGAAAGAGTGAGGGGAATCTGCTAGAGCTGTAGTCGGATGCCTCTGTGTATAGATGACATTTTATTGACTGAGCTGTGTGTTAAGACCTCAACGTTCCTCCAAACCAAGACAAACAGACTCTCTTCCTACCCTGCTCCAAACTCTGAGCCCTGGTCTGGTCCACTGAGGGGATCCAGTGTCCGATACATTACAACCCTGTTCTGGGCCAGGGAGTGGCGAATCAGACCCAACACGATCTGGACCAACAACAGTACTGAACTGACTGTCCGTGTGTGAATCCGGATCTGGTCTTACTCCGTGAACAATGATCCAACGAACATCACCGTTTTTAACATTTTAACTTAACCTTTATTTAACTAGGCAACAAATTCTTATTTACAAATGACGTCCCACCCTGGCCAAACCCGGACAGTTGGCACTACCCTCTAGTTTTACAGGTGAAAACCCCTGTCTTAAAGTGCTTGATATCCGTCTAGGAGATCTCATTTTTTAAGGAACATGAGATGTATGACTGTAGTGTGTCAGAGCACCAGTTCTCTTCCAGCTAGTCCTCAGCCCCAGCCAACCACCGCCCTCAGGGGGTATTCAAACACACAAACTAAGTCACAGAACACCTTTTTCTCCTTAAACACGGCATAATCCAATACATCTCCGAGGCCACACTTCCACATTTTTGCCAGACAATGTTTGGGCTCTTTCCCTTACTTTCTCCACTGTGAGGAGAAAGAGAGAGAAGCAAAGAGGTTTCAGGGTTTCACGGTAAGATGAGCAGCGTAAACACCTCGTCTCTGTCATCACTCTCTACTTTCAGCGGACATGGATCTCCTGCTGCTCAGTCAGTCCACACATGTCCAGGAGCTCATCTGTCCTGTAGCCTGCAGAGAGGACGGTCAGCAGCAACCACATGAGGCTGAGAACAGCTTGGCTTGGTTGGGGAAGCAGGTGAAGTGGAGGGAAATGGGTTCTATGGCCCCCTGGAGTTTTTCCACATGAGCTGCCCAGGAGAAACTCCTCACCTTACTCATAAGACAGACTCTACGTGACATTAACTCTGACCTGTAGTCATGAGCTCTGTGGAGGGTTGAACTCCAGTGAGTGTCTGTGTGTATCCAGCTTTCCTGTCTCACCCCCCCTGTTTCTGTTGTTCTACCTCCCACTTCTGACTTTCACTGGACCTTTGCTTCTTCTCAATCCCACGTTCACTCTTACTCTTTCTTTTTGCATCAATCTCCCCGCTCACTCACTTTCTTTATCCTTTGAGCTTTTTGTCTTCAGGAGACATATAAAAGAGTGATTGATGAGTGATTGAGTTCCAAGCATTGTAGAGATTAGTGTTTTGTGTGTTTGTCACACACACAAGCTCCATACGAAAACCTCCATGTCCTGTCCTGGCACCAGCAACCAGCTGACAACAGCTTTTGATATGACACACACACACACACACACACACACACACACACACACACAACAGCTAATCTCTACAATGCTTGGAACTCAATCAGTGCACTACGGTTCACACTGTAGAGGTACGGTACCACTCTTACAACAGAACAGAGGACTTCATGAAACAGGTTTACAGACATAGTCCATATTATGTTTCATTACACAATGGAAATGGCTCTGACAGACACTTAGCGCCAAGCCAAGGTGGAATTCTGATTCCAGAGCATTAACTGGTCCTACCAGAGTGACATCTCTCAACTGGAGCCAGACATCCCTGCCCCTGTACCCCCATCCTCGCACCTTCGAGCCCCCTCTCTGACCGAGCCCTTCCCCTCAGCCTGCCTGTCACTATAAAAGTCTGCACACGACAGGCTCTAAAAGTATGCTGCTAATTCCATGTAAAGTTTTAGGTTCAGTCTGTAAAAAGAGATGTATTTTAGTGGCTGTAGTGAGGGCAGCCCAATACCAGACCATTACTGCAGTAATAACAGGAAGCTGTAGCCTGCTCGCTAAACGCTAACGTTATTATTACACACCATTACTGGATCGACTGGTCCTGTCGCCATGCCCTAAATGCCATCATTACACACAATTACAGAATAACCGCTTAAATACTGTCAAAACAATGGTAATATTAGGACGTGCAATTACTGAAATAATGCCATTAACTATACAGTTTGTTAAGGTGACATACTATTTCCATTGAAAGAAGAAATAAATAACTATCTAAGAATACACTCTTAGAAAACAAGGTGCTATCTAGAACCTAAAAGGTTTCTTCGGCTGTCCCCATAGGAGAACCCTTTGAAGAAACATTGTTGGTTCCAGGGAAAACCATTTTGGGTTCCATGTAGAACCCTCTGTCGAAAAGGTTCTACATGGAACCCAAAACATTTTTACTTGGAACCAAAAGGGTTCTACCTGGAACCAAAAAAGGGTTATCCCTGGAACCAACAATGGTACTTCAAAAGGGTTCTCCCACGGGGACAGCCGAAGAAAACTTTTAGGTTCTAGATAGCATCTTAGATAGCACAGCTGAAGAACCCTTTCGGAAGCCTTTTTTCCTAAGAGTATCCTATGATAAAATGTTGAGAGCTGATACCCCCACAGTGACGAGAGACAGAAGCATCATGAAGTCTCTGATAGATACGGGGACATTAACTGTTGGCAATCTGCACCAATCAAACACTCTCTCTGGTCTGGTGCTGTCAGTTAGGTCAGTGATTGACAGACTAGTGTTTGGCAGTTCCATCCATCCTGGGGTTCATAAAGCCTCCATCTCACCCAATCACAGGGCTGGGGCCAAACCCCACCCCTGGCCGGCGCAGTGCAGCCAGCCCGAACAGGAAATCAACTCCAGATGCAGCCCCTAGAGGAAGGTGAGTGTTTCAGATGGAGCTCAGCTAACCAGAACCAGGCGCCAAACGCTCGCTGCTGCACAATCAACCTTTTTCTGGGACAAGGGGCAGAGAGGGAGGAGAGGGGGGAGAAGAGGGAGGGGACAGGTCGAGGAGGTTCAGAGCAGGACGCTCTACACTGGTCAAGAGTCACTTTTCATTGGATGACTGACAGCTTGCCTTTACTATAGCTACGAGGATGAAAAACTAGTTTGAATTTGACTGAAGCAGACACGCGCATGCACACACGCGCACGCACACACGCACACACACACACACGGCAGGCTCCCACAACAATTTGCATTCACAAACTCACACCAGACATACGCAGCTGGAAGCGAGACAGGCAACTCTCTGACAACATAAAGCAGAAATATTGAGGTGAAGAGACAATGATGAAGTTCTCGGAGCTAAATTACAGTGAGCATGGTTTGCTTTTTATTGATTTGTTGGAGAAGAAATTGAAAAACCATAATTAACTGCAGCCGGACTCCAAAGAGAGGCAGAGCTTTGAACACGTAAACAACCCAAAAAACCAGACAAAAACAGACACACACAGCACACACATACACCCTCTGCACACTGTGACCCACGGTGACAACCATGATGAATTCTAGCCTGGTTCACCGGAATCTCTCTGTTTATCAGAAGATGGAAATTTGTGTGAAGTCCTGTCGGAAATGGAAAACTAAAGTGAATCCCTTTGTCTCTTTTTAGGGCCATAGCTCGGTCCTGTGTGAGAGGTGTGGATATCAAACACAGTCTTTACAAGAGGAGAGCGGAAATTAGAATATAAACACTGTGGCCACTGGCACTGAGCACACTCATAATGTAGATGAAATGAGGAAGAATGGTTGAGAAACTGCTCCCAGCTCTTACCTATACACAGTGGTTCTAGTGTGTGTGTGTGTGTGTGTGTGTGTGTGTGTGTGTGTGTGTGTGTGTGTGTGTGTGTGTGTGTGTGTGTGTGTGTGTGTGTGTGTGTGTGTGTGTGTGTGTGTGTGTGTGTGTTTGTACTGAAATGCACAAACAGGTCATTGCTTTCTATATCCGACACTCATTTGCATTCGGGCCATCCTGCTATTAACATAAAACCAAGAGGGAGATAAGAGAAGCAAGCAGAGAAGGGAAATGGAATTGGATTTGCATTGGAATAGCTCCACTCGTACCTACACAGACAATAAAGGAAACGCACCGTAGACATAAGGACAGTCCCTGTGCCTCAACGCTCTGCAGCATCTTTATTCACCGCTTTCCCTCTGTGTTTCTAAACGCAGGCTTGCCGTTTTCCCCAAGTTTACAGTGCACAGGCCACTACTAATCCAGAGTATATTGTCTTTTAACTACTTCCGCTCTCTCAATTAGTGAGATCAACTAGGGTTGAGACAGTGAGCCGTCTATCAGGGAATCTCCTTAACGTCTCCTGGAAAACATGTCGAACTTCCAGCGGCTCTTTTACAGCACCTAAAATGGCCCTTTGGAGAGGATCAAAGGCTCTGCTTTGAAGCAGTCAGAGTCAGTCAGTCACTGTGCTGACTGTCCCCCACGGGTAGGCTCTGTCCCCCACGGGTAGGCTCTGTCCCCCATGGTTAGGCTCTGTCCCCCATGGTTAGGCTCTGTCCCCCACGGGTAGGCTCTGTCCCCCATGGTTAGGCTCTGTCCCCACGGGTAGGCTCTGTCCCCCATGGTTAGGCTCTGTCCCCCATGGTTAGGCTCTGTCCCCCACGGGTAGGCTCTGTCCCCCATGGTTAGGCTCTGTCCCCACGGGTAGGCCCTGTCCCCCACGGGTAGGCTCTGTCCCCCACGGGTAGGCTCTGTCCCCCACGGGTAGGCTCTGTCCCCCACGGTTAGGCTCTGTCCCCCACGGTTAGGCTCTGTCCCCCATGGTTAGGCTCTGTCCCCCATGGTTAGGCTCTGTCCCCCATGGTTAGGCTCTGTCCCCCACGGGTAGGCTCTGTCCCCCATGGGTAGGCTCTGTCCCCCATGGGTAGGCTCTGTCCCCCACGGGTAGGCTCTGTCCCCCACGGGTAGGCTCTGTCCCCCACGGTTAGGCTCTGTCCCCCACGGTTAGGCTCTGTCCCCCATGGTTAGGCTCTGTCCCCCATGGTTAGGCTCTGTCCCCCATGGTTAGGCTCTGTCCCCCATGGTTAGGCTCTGTCCCCCACGGGTAGGCTCTGTCCCCCATGGGTAGGCTCTGTCCCCCATGGGTAGGCTCTGTCCCCCATGGTTAGGCTCTGTCCCCCACGGGTAGGCCCATGGGTAGGCTCTGTCCCCCATGGTTAGGCTCTGTCCCCCATGGTTAGGCTCTGTCCCCCATGGGTAGGCTCTGTCCCCCATGGTTAGGCTCTGTCCCCCATGGGTAGGCTCTGTCCCCCATGGTTAGGCTCTGTCCCCCACGGGTAGGCTCTGTCCCCCACGGGTAGGCTCTGTCCCCCACGGGTAGGCTCTGTCCCCCACGGGTAGGCTCTGTCCCCCACGGGTAGGCCCTGTCCCCCACGGGTAGGCTCTGTCCCCCACGGGTAGGCTCTGTCCCCCACGGGTAGGCTCTGTCCCCCACAGGTAGGCTCTGTCCCCCATGGTTAGGCTCTGTCCCCCACGGGTAGGCCCATGGGTAGGCTCTGTCCCCCATGGTTAGGCTCTGTCCCCCACGGGTAGGCCCATGGGTAGGCTCTGTCCCCCATGGGTAGGCTCTGTCCCCCATGGTTAGGCTCTGTCCCCCATGGTTAGGCTCTGTCCCCCATGGTTAGGCTCTGTCCCCCATGGTTAGGCTCTGTCCCCCATGGTTAGGCTCTGTCCCCCATGGTTAGGCTCTGTCCCCCATGGTTAGGCTCTGTCCCCCATGGTTAGGCTCTGTCCCCCATGGTTAGGCTCTGTCCCCCATGGTTAGGCTCTGTCCCCCATGGTTAGGCTCTGGGACATGCTTACAAACAACAACAACACACATTATACAATACAACCTGGTAAAGAGACTCAAAATGGACATGGCATCAAAATGAGCGAGAAAAGTGTAAGAGAAAATAAATGACTTGTGGAAAAAAAAACAAGTGAGGGAAAAAGAGGGTTGAGATGGATAGGAAAATAAAAAGAAACATGAGGAAAAATATGTTGAGAGATAAGTGGATATGGAAAGACAGATTGTTGGATACATTTACACTTAGAAAGAAAAAAAAGAGAGAGATGGAGTGATAGGGACTCCAGAAGGAGGATGGAAAAGCTCTTAAAGGTAAGGTGAAGCCTGCTTGGGCCCATCAGCCTGTTGCCTGTTACATTTATAGAAACTTGGGGCCGTATATCTTCCCCTTTAAATGAGGCTTGCATTTCCAAACAACAGTGTGTGTTGAGACCAGGCCATTTCCGCTCAGCTGGCCTGGCCTGGACACACTCCTCGGCTAGGGACTCATTCAAAGTCAGACTAGCGGCAGAGAGGCAGGGACAGACCACCTCCCTCAACCCCACTGAGGGAGGGACACACATCAACTGTGTGCCAATCAACAGCTATCTCTGCCAATCTCTTGCTCTTTCGAAATCTATCCCCATCTCTCTGTCTATCTGTCTTTCAGAATCTATCCCTCTCTTTCTGTCTGTCTGTCTGTCCGTCTGCCAGTCAGAATCCCTCTCGCTCTGTCCGTCTGCCAGTCAGAATCCCTCTCGCTCTGTCCGTCTGCCAGTCAGAATCCCTCTCGCTGTGTCCGTCTGCCAGTCAGAATCCCTCTCGCTCTGTCCGTCTGCCAGTCAGAATCCCTCTCGCTCTGTCCGTCTGCCAGTCTGAATCCCTCTCGCTCTGTTCGTCTGCCAGTCTGAATCCCTCTCGCTCTGTTCGTCTGTCTGTCTGTCTATCTGTCTGTCTGTCTGTCTGTCTGTCTGTCTGTCTGTCTGTCTGTCTGTCTGTCTGTCTGTCTGTCTGTCTGTCTCCCTTTCAGAATCTCTCTCTCTCTCTTTCAGAATCTCTCTCTCTCTCTTTCAGAATCTCTCAGAATCTCTCTCTCTTTCAGAATCTCTCTCTCTCTCTTCAGAATCTCTCTCTTTCAGAATCTCTCTCTTTCAGAATCTCTCTCTTTCAGAATCTCTCTCTTTCAGAATCTCTCTCTTTCAGAATCTCTCTCTTTCAGAATCTCTCTC
>NC_042960.1:42654587-42824186 GCF_901001165.1 Salmo trutta | reverse complement strand
CAGTAATACCCCATGCATGAGTCACATCACTAACACGGGTAGGGAAGAGGAGAGGAGGAAGTCATTATTAGACAGGGACCATATCATTTGAATAATGGTATCATTTTTGGACTATTAGGCGTGTGTGTTTCCTGTGTGTCGTTGCTTTGCGACTGCACATTCTGCACTGTTTGACTTCAACGGTATGTCACAGCCATGGATATTCATTCAGTCCTGACTGCCATTGCTGCATAGTGTCCAGCCAGGTTGTGGCATCTTCCGCTTCGTAGAAAACATTGCCAAGGCTTTAAGAGTACACGGCCGTGTCTCATTGGTTAGAATACTAGGGTTGAGACCGTTTAAGAACAGCTGTGTTGCTGATGCTGCCAGTCCCTTAGCGAAGGGGGGGAATACATAAATGAGGAGGAGCAGTACCCCACTTACAACCCCCACAGTTGTACAGGGGTCACAGAGGTAACCCTGTGTTTACAATGTGTGTGTGTGTGCACGTGTGTGTCTGACAGAGAGCAAGAGGCTCAACATCTGCACATCTGCTTGATGGGGGGGGGGCTTCACCGTGAGTGTGCATATAAACAAAGTCTCCATCCCAGTCCACTCTGTCCCCTCAACCTTCTTCCCCCCTCACTCTGACCCTGTCTGACTTGGATTACACTGAGGACTGCATCTGTTTACCTCAACCTGCATCGCTATCATACAGACTCCTCACAAACACACCTCCATACGCCTACGCTTCTACAAACATTTACACTCATCTGCCTGCCAGAGCTATACACAGGAAATGGCTAAATACAGCTTACACACATGCATGCACAGGCACACACACTCACATACGTGACTGTGCAGCCTCGCACACCAGTGGAGGCTCCTTAGAGGAGGAAGGGGAGTGAATTTCAGAATAATTTTTTTTCTTCCTTTTTCGATAAAACTATCCTAAATATATTCACGTCACCAAATAACTGACTAAAACACACAGCTTTGCAAAGAAGGTCTACAGTAGCCTCAACAGCACCGTAGAGTAGCACTATGGTGTAGCCAGGGGATAGCTAGCTTCTTCAATCGACTTCAATACAAAACGTAGGAAGCTTATGGTTCTCACCCCCTTCCACAGACTTACACAGTAACTATGACGAACCTATAAGAACTCTTGCAGCATGAACTGGCATGTTGTCCATCCAATCAAAGAATCAGCGAATGAATCTAGTACTGAAAGTATAAGCTACAGCTAGCTAGCACTGCAGTGCATAAAGTGTCAGAGAAAGACGATAGTTTCACAGTGTTGAACAAATTAATTTCTTTAAGGAGAAGCTACAGAGAGAGAGAGAGAGATAGAGAGAGAGCTATATTTCTCAGCGAGAATCTACACTTAGTGTTTAAAAGGGTTAAGCTAGCCCATCTGATTCCAGTTTCAGTGTCGGGGGGGGGGGCATAGAGAAGAGGGAGGGAGCTGTGGATAACTATGAGTGTGAACAGTACAAAGGAGGGGAGGGACGGCTTTTTCACAATAAGAGAATAAATTATACAGTGAGCAAAGTGATGATACTGTAGGCCTATGTGGCTGCTATGAAAGTGAACTGTGTGTGCGCGTGATCAGGGGTGTATTCATTCCGCCGATTCTGTTGCAAAACCTTTCTTAAAACGGAAGCAGACGGAACGAAACAGGGATGGACCTACCTGAATTTGTCCAATGGAAACGCTCGTCTTAGTTAATAGTTATACCCGAGATAAGCTAGATGCAGGCAAGAGTGTGCAAGGCGGAATTGAATGTTTTACTGTCTGTCACGTCATTACCTTGATTGCTCCAATTTGTATCTCGAACCTGTTAAAAACTAAATGTATAGGCCAGGTTGTAGCAACCTCATGATGGTTATAGGGCAAATCAGAGTATCATGTAGTAGCCTAAACCTATCCATGTTACATTGAACTGGGTGAATGGAATATGAATGACAGTCATCCAATATGCTGTAATAGAAACAAGGCCATGCTCATTAAAAAAACATTAGTCTTCCCTTATCTTAAATGGCACCGACCGCCACTGGCGCACAAACAGACACAAATTTACAATCCTGCACTCACACAATCACAGAGACACATCTAGCCTGCAGCATGTAATTGTGGAAGACAATTATGGGGAGAATCAACAACCATGAGTCAACAAGCACAGAAACGTCTTCCTCGATGTCTAATGGAAAAAATAAGATTGTGAAAAACAGAAAAATCCAAAAGATTCAGGACTTATGATTAAGGATGCAGTGGACTTGGGGAAGATAAAGAGACAGGGAAAAATAAACAAACAAGAAAAGGAGACGTATAAGGAGAGATATTATCGCCTAGGTGAAGGGGGTGTACGTGCCGTTGGCTGGATGGTCGTCCCCGGCGACCGCTGCTGTGAGGTGACTCATAAAGCTCATATTTACGAGTCAATTATTATTATCATGATTTCTTTCTGCACACACAGCACAGCTCTGTCAGTGCTGCTAACACAGACTAGTTGTAACCACACAGTTCCACCAAATCACTGCCGAGTGCTGACACACACACACACACACACACACACACACGGGACCATATCTTCACAATGACAAACACACACATTCACATAGAGAGCTGTGTTCACAAGGCACTTGCGAACATCCATATAAATGGAGTTTTCAACATGACGATGGGAATGAAGGGCAGAGCTGTGTGATTGACAGGTAGCTGGACACATCATCCAACATGCAGGCCTCATTAAATAATTGTCAAATAGGAGGAATGGTTCCTCACACCAACGGTCATACTATAGTGTGTGCCTGTTAGAAGGGAGGGGTCGAACACAACATGCAACATGCCAAAGACTGAGAAAGTTTAGTCAGACATACACTGATCCTTCCAGACACACACATCCTCACACCCATTTCCCTAAAATGACACCAGCGCTAATACTGAGGATATTACAGGATAGAAGACCTGCTCTCACATGGAACAGGATTGTATATGACACACCCTCACTCTCTCCGTCCAGCTCTGAAATCACATAAATATCATTTGTTTTGCACCGCCCGCTCTCTTTTGCACGCACGCACAAGCACACGCACACACACACACACCACACACACACCTCTACCCTGAGAGAGGTTGCTGGCAGAGGGAGTGTGTTTACATGGGGTAGTCAGGGTGGAGACAGAGTGGCAGGCTGATGGGTGCACAGCACATCGGTCTTTGTGTGTGTGTGAAAACACACGCCCATGTCTGCTGACACCCGCTCTACACACACACACACACACACACACACACACACACGGTGAAACTGAACAATACAAACAACATTAAACCAGGGGGGAGGCAGTCTAGTCTACACAGGACAAACTTTCCCAGAGCCAACAGCTCAGCAGAAAACCACTGTGGCAGCAGCAGAGAGAGAGGTTCGAATGGAATATCCAGTCATGCGGTATTCTCCCTACTTCTTTGTGTGTGCCTCGCTCTAAAATGTTCTCGCTACCTCTCTATACCTCCATGTAGGTCTCTCTACCTCATCCTTCCTACATCTCGCTCGTCTTCTTACCTCTCTCTCCCCCCCTCTGCTTCTCAGGGTGTGATTCCGTTCCTCAATTCCAGAACACTCTGACCCTCAGTCTCTTTCCTCCCAGTCTGGGAAGATAAGAACTCCTATTCTTATTCCAGCTATGATAACTCAGAACTACAATAACACAGCTCTAATCAAATCAGCCCAGACCGAGACTTCACAAGAAAGCCCATGTGTGTGATTAGGACAGGGGCTCTGGGGGTTGGGGATGGAGACGGTGTGTGTATGTGTGCGAGTGTAGAGTGTTGGACTATAGTCAGCCAGGAGTTGTTTTTCTTATATACATTGGGTGTTCTTCTATGTACACGGCTAAAAGTGCTGCAGAAGTTTAGAATAGGTGCAGCTGTTTTCTAAGTGTCGGTTTCTGAATGCCTCTGAATTTATGTTCAAGGTGAAGCCTTTGGTCAAACCTCAACGACAGGTTGTGATAGAATAGTGTTTGTTGGAGTCCTGACACTCTGATTGTATAAATGTCCATGGTCAGACTGCAACCCCGCATTGGTTCACCATTTTTGAATCCCCTTTGGACTCAGAGATTTGCCATTTCCTGCAATCTAGAGCAAAAAAAGGGCCTTGTACGATAACAAATCAAGTTATATATTAAAAAATACAAATAAAAGTGCCCCTCTTATATTCTTTGGGGAAAACCCTGAACCTCCCTCGTCTCCATACCGTGAAAATGCCTCTTCCTCATCCGTCCTGATCATCTCCTCTTCCTGACCAGATGCTAAACACATCACTAATACCCCATCCAGCCTCCAACAACTCTCCAAACCTCAGCCCCTAAACAAGCCTTAAAAACATCACCACGTTATGGAGACAACTAAGAGCTCTCTGCTCCATTTCACTCCGCCCGGTAACTGGTCTGATAACCCAGACAGACCAACGTACATGGTCACATGGTCTCTCCTCCATCAACATTTTCACTATGTTTCACTTACAAATCTTTCTTCCAACTCCTTCATCTTTGAACTCCTGTTTACAGTATCTTTCCACTCCTATTTTCTTTCAATCACTCTGTTCTTCAATCACCCGTCTCCTTCAATCTCCCTCTCTAGCATCCTGCTGTATCTTACATTGGTCTGCCATACAGGGTTGAGTTAGGGCCGTATCTTACATTGGTCTGCCATACAGGTTTGAGTTAGGACTGTATCAAAAGCGCTAGACCCTAGACAGACCATGACGAAATAATAAAAGTGCAGCCAAGCACCGCAAGGAAGTGCCTGAGGACCATCTCTCTCTCTCTCCATCTCTCCCTCCATCTCTCTCTCTCTCCATCCTGGAAGTCTCCTACCCCTCCAGACACAGAGGGTAAAAAAGAGAGACGAGAGATCAAACGTCTGAAATTTAAAAGAGTGATAGTGTAGGCACAAGGCAAGGCACTGAGATGGAGAGATCAAATGTTTGTGAAAATACCAATTCTGAGTTGGAGTAGGAACCGCACTGCTGTACAGAGACGACTGGTAGAATGGATGAGCACAAATACATTTCAAATAATAATAATTCGCTCATGCTTCATAAACAACAGGTGTAGACTAAGTAATGTTTACTTATGGGTCCTTTTCTAACAATGCAGACTTAAAGATTAAAAAAACATAAAAAAATGTAAATAGTGAATCAAGGAATAAATACACAGTGAATAATGAATAACAATAACGAGTACAAATAACATGGCTATATACAGGAAGTGCCAGTACTGAGTTGATGTGCAGTGGTACGAGGTAATTGAGGTAGCTATGTACATATACTGTAGGTAGGGGGTAAAGTGACTAAGCAACAGGATAGATAAGACAGTTGCAGTAGTGTATGTGAAAGTGTGTGTGAGTGTGGCATCAGTATGCATGTTGAGTCCACTGTGTCCACTGTGTATGTTGTTGTTATCAGTCCATTGTGTGTAGTGTTGAGTCCAGTGTGTGTGGGTTTGAGTCCAGTGTGTGTGGGTTTGAGTCCAGTGTGTGTGGGTTTGAGTCCAGTGTGTGTGGGTTTGAGTCCAATGTGTGTGGGTTTGAGTCCAGTGTGTGTGGGTTTGAGTCCAGTGTGTGTGGGTTTGAGTCCAGTGTGTGTGGGTTTGAGTCCAGTGTGTGTGGGTTTGAGTCCAATGTGTGTGGGTTTGAGTCCAGTGTGTGTGGGTTTGAGTCCAGTGTGTGTGGGGTTTGAGTCCAGTGTGTGTGGGGTTTGAGTCCAGTGTGTGTGGGGTTTGAGTCCAGTGTGTGTGGGGTTGAGTCCAGTGTGTGTGGGGTTGAGTCCAGTGTGTGTGGGTTGAGTCCAGTGTGTGTGGGGTTGAGTCCAGTGTGTGTGGGGTTGAGTCCAGTGTGTGTGGGGTTGAGTCCAGTGTGTGTGGGGTTGAGTCCAGTGTGTGTGGGGTTGAGTCCAGTGTGTGTGGGGTTGAGTCTAGTGTGTGTGGGGTTGAGTCCAGTGTGTGTGGGGTTGAGTCCAGTGTGTGTGGGGTTGAGTCTAGTGTGTGTGGGGTTGAGTCTAGTGTGTGTGGTGTTGAGTCCAGTGTGTGTGCATAGAATCAGTGCAAGAGAGTCACAGGGTCAATGCAGGTGGTCTGGGTAGCCATTTGATTAGCTATTTAGCAGTCTTGTTAAGCAGTCTTGTTTAGCAGTCTTATGGCTTGGGGGTAGAAGCTGTTCAGGGTCCTGTTGGTTCCAGACTTGGCACTCCGGTACCGCTTGCCGTGCGGTAGCAGAGAGAACAGTCTATGGCTTTGGTGGCTGGAGTCTTTGACCATTTTCGGGCCTTCCTCTGACACCGCCTGGTATAAAGGTATAGAGGTCCTGAATGGCAGGCCCCAATTAACAGCCCGTTGATGTTAATGGGGTCCTGTTCGACCCGCCTTTTCCTGTAGTCCACGATCAGCTCCTTTGTATTGCTCACATTAAGGGAGAGGTTGTTGTCCTGGCACCACACTGCTAGGTCTCTGACCTCCTCCCTATAGGCTGTCTCATTGTTGTCAGTGATCAGGTCTACCACTGTTGTGTCGTCAGCAAACTTAATGATGGTGTTGGAGTCGTGTTTGGCCTCGCAGTTGTGGGTGAACAGGGAGTACAGGAGGGGACTAAGTACACACCCCTGAGGGGCGCCCCAGTGTTGAGGATCAGCGTGGCAGACTTGTTGTTGCCTACCCTTACCACCTGGAGGCGGCCCATCAGGAAGCCCAGGATCCAGTTGCAGAGAGAGGTGTTTAGTCCCAGGGTCCTTAGTGATGAGCGTCGTGGGCACTATGGTGTTGAACGCTGAGATGTCGCCTGTAATCCAGTGGTCACCAACCGGTCCATTGCAATCGGCATTCCTAGTCGATCGGCAAACATTTCTGTAGAAAAGCCAACGATAAAGCCCTGCGCTTCAATGTTTTTATTAATCTTGCTCCGTTGGCGGTAAATGCACTTGATTCTGCTGCACTGTGCACCAGGTAGGCAAAGTACTCCCATTTTGAAACATTTGATCTGAAGGGACAAACTCCGCCTATCCAGTGAAGCCAGAGAGCTAAATCAAGTACGCCTACTGCGCTGGTCAATCGGATAGCTCAAATCACTGTCTGCAGCTTCCACTACCCCACAGCAACGTTTTATACTAGCCTATGTGAGATTTCATCATTTTTAATCCCATGATCAGAAAGACTGTCAAAGAATACAGCAAAGAGCTGCTGTTTTTATATACTTTTACAAAACATAAAATGTGCTTCTCCATACTTTCACTGGCACTACAATCAGCACTGCAGCTGCTGCAATGAATGAGTAGGCAAGTGTATCGATTAGTACTGAGTGATTAACTGAAATGTTGGTTGTTTTTCAGTATTTAAACTAATTGACCGACGTTGGTTCAATTATTTAAATTCCATTTGTTTTTATTTATTTCTGTAAGCTCAATGGGCACATCAGATCAAGTCCGAACTGTGCGATGTAATAGGGAGTTGTAGTTTCCAACAGGTCAATAATCAACATAGTTTAGAGCAGAAAACCTGGTAATTAACTAGAATGACCATAATTCAATGCGCGCCTACTTGTCCGGTCTGGGTTTCTTTTACACCTGCTACGTAAGAATGCATGATTGAAAGGGATAGAGCAGTTGCTTTGAAAGTTACCCTACCTACAAAAACATGATCTAAGTGATTGATAGTTGGAATTCAGAAGTCATAAAAGTATTCTTTATTTATGTTGAAGAACTCCTAAAATAGTGATTTTGTCAGACAGCATAGGCAGCAGCTCTATAGAGATGAGCTGATGACTTGGAATGAAATAATAAAGTCATCAAACATAACAAATGTAATATACACAACTGAATTATTTGATTAAAGTAAAGTAATGTGAATAAATGATAGTTAATAAGTATTAAATGGGCAGTCACTACCATCATGGGACTTTTATATCTGTATTGTTACAGCAATCAAAATCAAACTGTGATCATTTTTAAAGATTTGAACCGATCCCGCATTTAAACAATTTGCTTTACTGGACTGATTGTAGGCTAGCTGCATCTGATGGTCAGTCTCACCGGAGGAAACGAGAGAGCAGGAACCGTGAGAGACAGACCCTCTGCTGTTGGATCCTCTGCTGCTTCCCCCCTCCTCCAGGACTGATCATCAGATAGAGGTAGCCTACAATCAGTCCAGTAAAGCTAATTATTTTCATTTATGCTCAGATGTTCCTACCACGCAATAAAACTGATATTTTCTTTATCAGCTCGTGTTTTGAAATAATTGTTATTTATTTTACCGTTATTTGCCCGAGTAAGTTGACTGAGAACATTCTCATTTACTGCATCAACCTGGGGAATAGGAGAGAGGAGCGGGGATCAATGTTGGAAGCTGGGGATGATTAGGTGATCATGATGGTGTGACCGGGGTTAACACCCCTACTCTCACGATAAGTGCCAAGGGATCTTTAGTGACCACAAAGAGTCAGGACACCCATCCCACCTGAAATAACAATATTGACAGGCCATCCATAGCCAATATCCTGTGATAATGTAGTAGGCCTACTGCGCAAACCTCATTCCTACAGAACGGTTTTTACACTGAACAACAATATAAACATCACACAATAATTTAAAAGAGTTACAGTTCATTTAAGGAAATCAGTCAATTCAAATAAATAAATGAGGCTCTAATCTAGGGATTTTTACATGACTGGGAATACAGAAAAGTTAGGGGTGTGGATCAGAAAAATCGGTCCGTATCCGGTATGACAACCATTTGCCTCATGCAGCACAACACATCTTCTTCATATGGAGTTGATTAGGCTGTTGATTGTGGCCTGTGGAATGTTGTCCCACTCCTCTTCAATGGCTGTGCGAAGTATTGGCGGGAAGTGGATCCAGAGCATCCCAAATATTCACAATGGGTGACATGTCTGGTGAGTAGAGTATGCAGGCCATGGAAGAACTGGGACATTTTCAGCTTCCAGGAATTGGGTACAGATCCTTGCGACATGGGGCCGTGCATTATCATTCTGAAACAAGAGGTGATGGCGGCGGATGAATGGAAATGGGCTTTAGGATGGCGTCACAGTATCTCTCTGCATTCAAATTGCCATCGATAAAATGCAATTGTGTTCGTAGCTTATATGCCAGCCCATACCATAACCCCACCGCCTCCATGGGGCACTCAGCAAGCCGCTCGCCCACACGACGCCATACACGTGATTTGCAGATGTGAGGCTGGTTGGACGTACTGCCAAATTCTCTGAAACAATGTTGGGGGCAGCTTATGGTAGAGAAATAAACATTCAATTCTCTGGCAACAGCTCTGGTGGACATTCCTGCAGTCAGCATGCCAATTGCACACTACCTCAAAACTTGAGACATCTGTGGCATTGTGTTGTGTGACAAAACTGCGCATTTTAGAGTGGCCTTTTATTGTCCCCAGCACAAGGTGATATGCCAGACCTGTCAGGTGGATGGATTCTCTTGGCAAAGGAGAAATGCTCACTAACAGGGATGTAAACAACATTATGTACAACATTGAGAAAAAAAGCTTTTTGTGAGATTGGAACATTTTTAGGATTTGTTATTTCAGCTCATGAAACATGGGACCCACACTTTACATGCTGTGTTTATATTTTTGTTCAGTGTATTAGGTTACTGTTGCATACATTACCTGTCAAAAGTTTGGACACACCAACTCATTCAAGAGTTTTTATTTATTTTTACTATTTTCTACATTGTAGGATAATAGTGAACACATCAACACTATGAAATTAAACATGTATTTATGTAGTAACCAAAAAAGTGCTAAACAAATCCAAATATATTTTAGATTTGAGATTCTTCAAAGTAGCCACCCTTTGCCTTGATGACAGATTTGCACACTCTTGGCATTCTCTCAACCAGCTTCATGAGATAGTCACCTGGAATGCATTTCAATTAACAGGTGAGCCTTGTTAAAAGTTAATTAGTGGAATTTCTTTCCTTCTAATGCATTTGAGCCTATCAGTTTTGTTGTAATAAGGTAGGGGTGGTATAGAAAAGATAGCCCTATTTGGTAAAAGACCAAGTCCATATTGTGGAGCGGTAGATCTCGGCTTGCATTTTGACACTGAAAGTGACCATGCACATATGGTCACTGTGGGGACGAAGTCGTCAATGCACTTATTGTTGATGAAGCTGGTGACTGATGTGGTAAACTCCTCAATGTTAATCGGATGAATCCCAGTCTGTGCTAGCGAAAGAGTCCTGTAGCTTAGCATATGCTTCATCGGACCACTTCCGTATTGAGCTGGTACTTCCGTATTGAGCTGGTACTTCCTGTTTGAGTTTTTGTTTGTAAGCAGGAAGCAGGAGGATAGAGTTATGGCCTGATTTGCCAAAGGGAGGGCCTTGTATGTGTTTCAGGTGTGTGGAGTGAAGGTGATCTAGAGTTTTGTCGCCTCTAGTTGCACAGGTGACATGCCGGTAAAAATGAGGTCAAATCACTGGCCATGAGAAATGCCGCCTCTGAATGTACATTTTCTTATGGCCCTATACAGCTCGTTGAGTGCGGTCTTAGTGCAAACATCAGTTTGTTGGTAGTAAACACACAGCTACGAAAAATGTAGACGAAAACTCTCTAGGTAAATAGTATGGTCTGTAGCTTATTAACTCAGGCGAGCAAAACGAGCAAAAACTCGATACTTCCTTAGCATTTTAGTCATTTAGCAGACGCTCTTATCCAGAGCAATTAGGGTTAAGTGTCTTGCTCAAGTGCACGTCAAAACATTTTTCACCTAGTCAGCTCGGGGAATCGAACTGGTGACCTTTCGGTTGCTGGCCCAACGCTCTTAACCGCTAGGCTACCTGCCGCCCCCTTAACATTAGAAAGATCGCACACCAGCTGTTTTTAAAAGAGACACACCCCTCCTCCTTTCATCTTACCCGAGTCTGCCATCCGGTCTTGACGATGCATAGAAAAACCAGCAGAGATGTATATTATCCATGTCTCTGTTCAGCCACGACTGAGAAACATAGGATATGACAAGGGCTGTGGCGGTCACAAAATTTCGTCAGCTGGTAATTGTCAAGAAAATAACTGTCGGTCTCACAGTAATTGACCGTTAATCAACATAAACACATTCAGCATCTCTTGGCTTCCACAAAGTCTAATAAATCCATGTAATATAGCCTACACCTTCACAATAAATCCATTATTTATTTTAGACAGGTCTAAAAAAAGCATGATATGAAGAAAATGTAGTCTTTTTGTTAGGTCCTGATCTGGCGATGCAAAATGGATGTCGGCTACACTAGTTCATTTAGCAGACAAGATTTGTTGATAATTCCGTGGCATTATTTTATAGTATGACGAATACAATTGAAAAAGGTTAATAAAATATAAGTATTTTCTCCAAACGATGAGGGAGCGCGCACATGCGGCTATTCTGTGATGAGCGGTCAACAATGAAATAGGTACTCCTATATGCTAAATTTAGAGTTATTAATGGAACTTTGTAGAGCAACTAAACGTTGGGCTATATGTTTCGATTTCTAATACATTGTAAGGCTCCATGATGAGACTAATGATGATTTGAAAAAAGTTGCTTTAAAAGGCATGAGCCTTGCTCAGTATTTTGCACAGGCTGTACACACTCCAATAATCTCTCATTCACAATTTGACAAGCACTTGATAATGCCTCGAATTTCACGACGGCATCCCCTTTGTGGCCGTAACGCTCCCTAAAAAAAATCCATCCCTTTGTGACCCGGAGTGCTGCATTGTGCCCTTCTCCCTGAGTGTGCTGTGCAATCTGAAGCGTCTCTCACACCCTGACTACACCGCTCACGTGCGTGAGCGTTGCAAAATAAATTTAGAAATCTATATCATTCAATTATTGCACCCACACTGCTCGCGTGCGTCAACAAGCATCTGCGTTGCCAAGGGCTAAAATACAAGTCAGTTCTATTTGTGACGCAGTACGCGCTGCAAGTCCTGCCTCTCCCATCTCCTCATTGGTTTATAGAAGCAGATACCCACGTGCCATCTCCTCATTGGTTATACCCACGTGGGTGATTGAAAGACAAACTGTGTTGTCGGTCGTGGTGGTAATACCATATAAGTTCAAAGAAGAAAAAGCCTGGAAGGAGGAGAGATGACTAGAAATGATTCAGTTGACCGTTTTATGTGTGGATTAATTGTCGGAGTCGAGGACCTTGTGCATTTTAGGTAAAATAACCACTCAATGTTTATATCCCAGGACAAATAAGCTAGCTAAATAGGACAAATTAGCTAGCAACAGCAAGCTAGCTAAATAAGACAAATTAGCTAGCAAGTGTAAGCTAGCTAGCTAAATTGCCATAAATGTTTAATGCTTTTCAACCTGTACCCAAATTAATGTAATTGGTTCAGAGTTTGTTTTGATTTTTTAACCTGCATGTCGTGATCGCGTTTGGTGATGTATGCACGATGGCGCACGAGCGCAGCTGGTTTGGGTTCCGTGTCACTCACGCGGCTCTCCGTCACGTGATCGGGTCTTTCTCACAGGCTACATACAAGTGAAGACCGACACATCGGGGACGCAACTCTGAGGTGCATATTAAAGATATCGGAAGAACGTTCCACATTTACTTTTCGTCAGCTGACAAGATGAGTAGACCTAACGAACAGCAAAAGCACTAGCCTATGTCAATCTACTATCCTCCAAAGTACAAAAGTTGGCCTATTCTATTCTGTGCGAGAAATAAATATTCCAAACATAGTCTGGGACAGTTGTGGGACGCGATAGATCCCAAATTAATACAACCACTAGCATAAAAAAATAAACTTTTTTAAGCAATGAGGCTGACACAACTGATCAGAACATTTAGCTTAAAATGTTGATAAACTATTAGGCTATTTCTTCACATTATATGCACAGCACTGCGCACATTAGAGGAAAACACCATTATCAAAAGTGACCGCAAATGCAATTATGCATGTAATGCTTTTATTATAAAGGTGCATTTTAATGGTGAATATTATCTTCCCCAAACGTGAAACTCACACGCTGCTTATATATGCCAGTTAGGCTCTACACCCCTTGTAAAGCAGATTAATGTGATCAATTTTAAGTTATTTGGCCACTTTAGTTGTGATACAAACCTTATTAAAATATATTAGGCCAGGTTACATGAGGTGTGCGACTATGATTTGAAAAAGTCACAAAAAAGGCATTGCTTTTTTGTCACGTATTTGTCACTCTCCGGCCTCTAGGTCACCAGACTGCTCGTTATGGCGCACACCTGTCACCATCGTTACGCGCACTAGCGCGTTGTCAGACTCAGCTGGACTCAGTCACTTCCCTGGTTACCTTCCCTAATATATATATTAGTACAAAACAGGAAACACGAACAATGCACAGGCATGAAATAGAAACAATGACATTAAAACACTCACTCCCTGAACTTGCTTCCCGACTCTCAGCACACATTGTTACATTCATTCTTATGCTGGGCATCATTCACAAGTGATAGGCTAATATTGTCACCCATCAGACTATTCTTGATTTAATCTTGTCTTTACATATGCTAAATAATATATGTGACATTTATTTTGATTTCGAATGGACCATTATCATGCACCTGTATCGAAATACATGTCGTCTATGCCCTTAAATAGCGAATGCAGGACATTTTACCCCGTGGTTTATTTTCATGCCAGCCAGGTAGGCTATACTCCTGTTGTAAATATAAGCAATGTGCTTAATATTAGGAAAGTTGAAAAATAAATATAGTAGGCCTAGTCTATAGAAATCTGATGGGATCCTCCTCTTTTTATTAGCGGCCATCACTCTGGTTTCTCCCGCAATTACATAGCCTACAGAAATGTTGCGCAACATGAGCTCATGAAGTGTTTGATTAGATTTTCGATCACATTTGCATTGATGTCAGAGTGATTAGAGGGACAATAGAGTGCTGAGTACCAGGCAGTTAGCAAGTTTGGTAGGCTACTAATGACCATCAGCAGCATCAGAGCTTGGAGAAGCCTAATTACCATGACTAAACGGTCATGTGGAATTTGACTGTCTTCATGACTTGTGACCACAGTTGTGGCGATAATACGGTCACCGCAACAGCCCTAGATATGACCGTTTTTCACATCCCGTTGATAGGATAGTTTCGAACTGAGCTCATTCAGCTTGTTCCCCAGTGACTTCACATTCGCCAATAGAACAGAGGGCATTGGCGGTCTATTTGCTCCCAGACGTAGTCTCATCAGGACGCCGACTCGCCTGCCTCTCTTTCGCCGCCGCTTCTCTTTCAAGATTAGGACCTGGTCCAGAGCAAGCAGAACGTCCAGAGCTGCCGACTCATTTTCATCCAAATCGAGGATAGTGATCACTGTTCGGATGTCCAAAAGCTGTTTCTGGTCATAGAAAATGATGGCATAGACATCATGTTCAAAAACAGTTAAGATCAGCTTAAAAAAAAACACACAAAAAAGCAGAAATGTTCAGGAGCCCGTATGACGGCTGCTATCCACTGCAGCATCATCTTCTAGCCATCTCAGCCAACCTCAGACATGCAAAGCTGCAGAATATAATGCCGATTCTGCACTTTGATATTTGTATTATTATGTCATGAGCAGGATGTGGAGCAATGGTTAGAGTACCCACCAGAAGGTAATGTACAATGTGGTGATGTCAAATCCTGCGTGGGCCGTTGAACTTCTGACCTTTATATTGTTGAAGGGGGTGCATCTTCACCTCAGTATCCGGAGCATTGGAGACCTACACTACCGCTTGATTAAAAACATCTAACCTTCAACAAACTGGTGTCTGCTCCAGAACACTAGATGACACTGAGTGACTTTTGTAAAAACACACAAGGCCACCCGTACACACACACACACACACACACACACACACACTTTAGATCCCAAACACACAATGTAACCATAAACCATCATCATGTCAAAGGCTTTCAGCCACAGACAGACACCCTCCTGCCATGATGAGAGGAGAGGAGCAAAGCAGACAGCACTGCTGTTGGACTATGATGTTCATAACGCAGCTCTCATAAAACACACACACACACACACACACACACACACACACACACACACACACACATGAAAGGGTGAGCCCTAAGAATCTTAAATAATTCATAACAGAGGAAAATGGGAGAGGGGGAGAGAGGGAGAGGTAGGGGAGCATATGGCAGGCGTATGAGCCACCCCACCCTCTCTCACTCCCCCTCTCCTCCACCACCATCCCATCCACTCATAATCACCGGTTCGGCATTGGGGCTCGTTTTGGGTTTCTTTCATTTCTTTTGCCATTTCCATGAAAACAACACTGGGACAAACAGGCCCACATGTATCTACTCATCTAGTCAGAACAATAGGCAGAGAGAGGAGGCCATTTGAGTTCACTACAGATGAAAGCGAGAGGGGGAAAAATAGAGAAATAAGTGAGGTTTTCCCTACATGTGTTCCTGAGTGTATTTTTCCATGTATTGCATAGTTTGGGTTTAAACTGCACTCCATCATGGCAGGCGATGGGAAAAAAAACTCACTCAGACAGTATCTTCAACCATTTTCAGCATTAGAACCCGACTCAGAGCCCTACCTAATCCAATGTAACCCGAACCGGTTTTTATTAATGCATAACAACCATGAAAAGCATCATACATTTTAACTAACCATGTTTTGGCTTAGGGCTTTGTGTTTGACATGTGTTAGCGATAAACATGTCCATTGCTTTGACCATTGTTCTCAGACCTTTATAATATTCAGATGAGTGCCATTGTTGTGACCATAGATGCATATTTCCTGCTGAAGGCGACTCTGGTCTGGGTTTGGTATTGAGCGCTCACAGAGAGAGGAGATCTGACAGTATGTGGTTGCATGTTCTTCATTTATACTCCAGGAACAGATTGATCCCTGTGGAATACAAGGGGACCCATATCTACCAATCAACACATGACATGAATCAGGCTGTAAGTATAAAACCAAGCAAAAAAAAGAGGGGGAAAATAAAGATTGGTTAGGAAGAGAGGGGCGAGAGGAGGAGGCACAGAGAGGGAGGGAGAAAGGTGGTAGCCTACAGAAACAGAGTGGGGATAAAGAGGCATATAGGAGGGAGCGATAGCAGGATATTTTAAGGTCCAATGCATACGTTTTTTTAACTCAATATCAAATCATTTCTGGGTAACAATTAAGTACCTTACTGTGATTGTTTTCAAATTACAAAAATAGCTTCTTAGCAAACAGCAATTTCTCATGCAAGACTCTTGCTAGGACTGTCTGGGAGTGGTCTGAGTTGGGAGGGGAAAACTGAAAACTAGCTGTTATTGGCAGTGAGGTTTGGAGCTCTCTTTCTTATTGGTCTATTACTGATGTCACCAGGCAGGCAAAAAATCCATCCCACAAAAACAAGATTTCAGGTGGTCTTTTCAAACAGCTCTTACACTAAAAGCCCATTATCATCATGTTCACAAATTCACAGTATAATTCCAACCTCATAGTGTGGAAACATAGACTGAGTATACAAAACATTAAGAACACCTGCTCTTTCCATGACATCCAGGTGTAGATCAGTGTAGATGAAGGGCAGGAGGCACGTTAAATAAGTATTTTCAAGCCTTGAGACAATTGAGGCATGGATTGTGTATGTGTGCCATTCAGAGTGAATGGGCAAGACAAGATATTTAAGTGCCTTGCAACACTGCTGGGTTTTTCATGCTCAACAGTTTCCCGTGTGTTTCAAGAATGGTCCACCACCCAAAGGATATCCAGCCAACTTGACACAACTGTGGGAAGCATTGGAGTCAACATGGGCCAGCATCCCTTGAACGCCTTCAACACCTTGTAGAGTCCATGCCCAACAAATTGAGGCTGTTCTGAGAGGGGGGGGAACTCAATATTAGGAAGGTGTTCCGAATGTTTGGTATACTCAGTGTATATAAAACACAGAAAAATCATTTTTTGACTGCACTGGGCCTTTAAGTATCTCCAGACCCGAGCACACAGAGAGCCTGGGGCATCTCCCCCTCTCTGTGTCCAGCTGTCAATCACACTGTGCGGGGGGGGGGGGGGGGGGGGTAACAGGGGGGCCGCCCCCAGAAAACTCCCCAGATGAGTTTAATTTCTAACTCATTGCAGTTGATTCCAGAAACAACAGAAGTGAACCTGCCCCGTCAACGAAGCTAAGAAAAAGCGGCATGCAATTTTTCATCTAAAGATTTCCTCACAAACGCAAACACCAGCTTCACATAAAAAAAAGCTGATAAATCTGACGTTGTCAAAACATATAAACACAGAATGTTGGACAGGACTGGCGCTGTACACAGCGGTAGCTTAACTAAAACACGGCCCGGACTCCTGGATGCTTGGAGAACAGTATTACATCTTCTTGCCTACATGAGGCCTTGCAATGACTCAGACAGGACACTACAGGTCTACTCCCAGGGAAAAGTTACTCCAAGGCCTTGTTGAATAGTGAAAAGGTCAAAGAGTGAGCTCAGGTTATGGCTAACGAGTCTGTTGTTTCCTAAACACCATCAGAGGTTATTCACCTGTGTGACTAGCGTAACACATAACATCACCCTGCTGCAGACAGATAGGGTGTCATGAAAATGCCAAACCCATCTCACTCAACTTCACCTGGACCTATTCGATTGGGTTTAATGGGTTGACATTGCACCAGAGCACATGGGAATTGTTGGTAATTAATGACAGGGCTAGGGTGGCAGGATTCCGTCTCTGATTGACCCAGCCTGACCTGCGCTGCTTAGTTACCACGGAGATCGGGGGTCACCATAGTGACCGGGGGAGTCCTGTTCCATATGGGTGAGTGGGTTGCATCCCCGGGGCAAGGGGGAGGGCGGACTAAAGGTGGGCATGAGTAAGCACTAGGGTGGAGGAGAGAGGAGGTAGAAGGGGGAGATGTGGGGTGATGACTCGAGGGGTTCATGGGTCTCAGCTGGGTATAATTACAGGGTGTTACAGAGAGGAGCCCTTGTCCCCTTGCCCGTGTTCTCCATCGACCTGAGGGGAACACTCCTACACTCCCCTCACCTCCCCATCCCATCCCTGTGTCCACAAAGAGGAAGTCTGTGCCCCATCCAGGGAACTGTGGGCAGTAGGGGATGCGACCAGTCTGCTGCCTGCCAATTCAGACTGCCCAGGAACCTACAAGCAAACAGGGCTCTGCCCATAGTGCCCAGATCAGCTCTGAACATCCCACAGACAGACTGGTCATTCATCATCACACATACACACATTCCAGTCAGTTAGGTTTCCATCTGTACAGCATGGGTCTGCTGGGGTTAACCCTCTACAGGCCAATCACCCATTACAGCTCAAACGGATCAATTATCTCATCCTTAACTCTTCAATCAGATAAGCCCTTTGCCCTCGGTTGTTCAATCACCATGAACACTTCAATCTACTCTCATCACACACACATACACACATACACACATACACACACACACACACACACACACACACACACACACACACACACACACACACGCCCTCTGGCCTGTGACCTCTGCTGGCCTGTGCTCAGCAGGTAGTGACAAATGAGCTGATAGCTAATCTCTGCTGAGGTGGAGCTGGTAGAGGGCTGAACAGAGAGCCTGTGTCTGATGCCATGGGACACAGCAGGAAACACAGCCACTGTTACAGCCTCAGTGCACGCACACAGACACAAACACACGGTATTGAGAGGGACCAGAAAGTACAAGGATCTTTGTCCAATACTACATACTGTATCTACTATGAATGGTAACCACACCATAAACAGTATAAAGAGAGACATTGATACTCTATTAAAACAGAGAAATAAACTGAAAGGTAGATGAGGTGTAGAGACAGCAGGATAAGGGTCCACCACAGGAAAGTGCTGTACAAGCTGAATCGCTCTCTGGCATGGGCAGGGTGTTTCTACACGGTCTGTCTGGGACACTGGGTCACTGTTAGGTCTCGTTCTCCAAGGGCCCCAATCTCTTTCCAGAACCTTCCTCATTAGAGTGAAGGGGTGAATGTAGAGCATTGTGGGGGATTTCCCCAGTCTGTGGTGTCCGGCTGGAGCGGAGCACGCTCAGAAGAGCCTGACGCCAGCAGGACCAGTCAGCAGACCACACTGACCTGATTCACCAGGAGAGGAGAGGTTCTACTGAGGACAGTCAGAGCCTGCTCCCTATACTGCACAGCAACCCTCTCCCCTGGACACTCACAGTCTCAACCCCAAACACACAGAGGGGAAGACCAAACACAAAGCTATGCATGAGATGACCTCTCCTATCGGACTTCATTCTTTACCTGCGCTAGCAATAAGCATTGTGTTATGAGTAAGTTCGCTTTGAGTTTTGTGTACAAAGTGTGTATTTCTGGCTACGTTGAGGTATTAAGTCTAAAGAGTGAGCCTGCGGAGACACTCAAGGTCCTCTCTCCCATGACTGGGAAAAACATTAGATCTACAGCCACACACACACACACACACACATCCACACAGAAATAAATCCTAGCCACATGAAAACTCCTGACATCAATGGTTCTGACTCCTCAGCCAAGCTGCCACAGCAAACAACAGAGACAAGTTCAAAAACGTGTCACAGATGAGAAGTACTGACGTGGTGAACACAGCTCCAACAACACGTGAAGCTCTGCCAAAGGGGAAAAGTGGGGATATGAGAGCCAAGGATCCCTTAAGCACATCAGCCGTTTCAATGTTCTCAGGCATACTGTATACTAGTGATGGGGTGGTGGGGGGGACGATACAGTAACATTCGTGATATTATTTTTGGACGATATTATATTGATATTTTGTTTGCTACTGTAGGTACTGTTAGTCGGCTGTACCTGTGCCGGTATTTTTTTATCCTAGAGCTTGTTCTCAATCTTCTTTTTAAATACTGAGCCAACATGTTTTCAGCACTTTTATTTCTGACTGATCAAAACTCGTTCACTCATGGCTCTCGTCTCTCTGCAGCAGACATATGGTGAGCAATATGTTTCGAACATCAAATCACAATAAAATCGGAATATTGATTTTGCAATACATATCATATCGGCACCTATAGTGAGTATTGTGATAATATTGTATTGTGAGGTCCCTGGCAATTCCCAGCCCTACTGTATACTGTAATACTCAAATACATTGTCAATTCACACGAAGGCCTTTGTCATGAGATATCAGTTCAATGGTCTGTGATATGGATTTGAAGGCCTTTCCACTGATGAAAATCTTAACAGTGCTTGATAACACATTAAACATACTATTGAGATGAATTGTGATGGTGGATCAAAATTGTCAAAGACTCCAGCCACCCATGTCATAGACTGTTCTCTCTGCTACCGCACGGCAAGCAATACCGGAGCACTAAATCTGGGACCAAAAGTCTTGTGAACAACTTCTACCCCCGAGCTATAAGACTGCAAAATAGTTAATCAAATAGCCACCCGAATTATCTTCATTGACCCTTTTCTGAAATAACAAATGTTTATTTAAAAAAATGTATTACTACTTTTTCTCCCCAATTTCATGGTATCCAATTGGTAGTTACAGTCCTGTCCCATCGCTGCAACTCCCATACGGACTCGGGAGAGGCGAAGGTCGAGAGCCGTGCGTCCTCCGAAACACAACCCAGCCAAGCCGCACTGATTCTTGACACAGCGCCAGCTTAACCCGGAAGCCAGCCACACCAATGTGTCGGAGGAAACACCGTACACCTGGCGACCGCGTCAGCGTGTATTGTGTCTGGCCCGCCACAAGAGTCGCTAGTGCATGATGGGACAGGAACATCCCTGCCAGGCAAATCCTCCCCTAACCCGGACGACGCTGGACCAATTGTGCACCGCCCCATGGGTCTCCCAGTCACGGCCAGCTGCGACAGAGCCTGGACTCGAACCAGGTTCTCTAGAGGCACAGCTGGCACTGCGATGCAGTACCTTAGACCGTTAAGTGAACAAATTCTGTGCGTTCTGTGAGTGATTTCCAGCAAGACAGGAATGTCAGTGTTCTGCCATGGCCAGCGAAGAGCTCAGATCTCAATCCCATTGAGCACGTCTGGGACCTGTTGGATCGGAGGGTGAGGGCTAGGGCCATTCCCCCCAGAAATATCCAGGAACTTGCAGGTGCCTTAGTGGAAGAGTGGGGTAACATCTCACAGCAAGAACTGGCAAATCTGGTGCAGTCCATGAGGAGGAGATGCACTGCAGTACTTAATGCAGCTGGTGGCCACACCAGATACTGACTGTTACTTTTGATTTTGACTGTTACTTTTGACCCCCCCCCCTTTGTTCAGGGACACACTATTCAATTTCTGTTAGTCACATGTCTGTGGAATTTGGTCAGTTTATGTCTCAGTTGTTGAATCTTATGTTCATACAAATATTTACACGTTAAGTTTGCTGAAAATAAACGCAGATGACAGAGCAAAAACCAAGCCATGAAGTTGAAGGAATTGTCCGTAGAGCTCCGAGACAGGATTGTGTCGAGGCACAGATCTGGGGATGGGTACCAAAAAATGTCTGCAGCATTGAAGCTCCCAAAGAACACTGTGGCCTCCATCTTTCTTAAACAGAAGAAGTTTGGAACCACCAAGACTCTTCTTAGAGCTGACTGTCCGGCCAAAATTAGAAATTGGGGGAGAAGGGCCTTGGTCAGGGAGGTGACCAAAAACCCGATGGTAACTCTGACAGAGCTCCAGAGTTCCTCTGTGGAGATGGGAGAACCTTCCAGAAGGACAACCATCTCTACAGCATTCCACCAATCAGGCCTTAATGGTAGAGTGGCCAGACTGAAGCCACTCCTCAGTAAATGGCACATGACAGCCTACTTGGAGTTTGCCAAAAGGCACCTAAAGACTCTCAGACCATGAGAAACAAGATTCTCTGGTCTGATGAAACCAAGATTGAACTCTTTGGCCTGAATGCCAAGCGTCACGTCTGGAGGAAACTTGGCACCATCCTTATGGTGAAGCATGGTGGGGGCAGCATCATGCTGTGGGGATGTTCTTCAGCGGCAGAGAGACCTGTCAGGATCAAGGGAAAGATGAACAGAGGAAAGTACAGAGAGATCCTTGATGAAAACCTGCTCCAAAACACTCAGAACCTCAGACTGGGTTGAAGGTTTACCTTCCAACAGGACAATGACCCTAAGCAGACAGCCAAGACAACGCAGGACTGGCTTCAGTACAAGTCTCTGAATGTCCTTGAGTGGTCCAGCCAGAGCCCAGACTTTAACCTGATCGAACATCCTTGGAGAGATCTGAAAATAGCTGTGCAGCAATGCTCCCCATCCAACCTGACAGAGCTTGAGAGGATCTGCAGAGAAGAATGGGAGAAACTCCCCAAATACAGGTGTGCCAAGCTTGTAGCGTCATACCCAAGAAGACTCCATGTTGTACCAAAGGTGCTTCAACAAAGTACTGAGTAAAGGGTCTGAATACTTATGTAAATGTGATAAAACGTTTTTTTTATTATTGTAAGTCGTTCTAACGTGTTAACCCTCGCAAGGCTGTGTCCCAGACGGCATCCCTAGCCGTGCCTTCAGAGCATGTGCAGACCAGCTGGCTGTTCTCCCTAGCTCAGGCCACTACATTATATCCACCTGCTTCAAGATGTCCATTATCAACCCCGTGCCCAAGAAAGGGAAACTGAATGACTACCAACCAGTAGCAATCACTTCCATCATCATGAAGTGCTTTGAGAGGCTAGTTAAAGACCATATCATCTCCTCCCTCCCCGACATACTCAACCCTTTTCAATTCACATACCACCCTGACGGATCCACGGACGACACAATCGCCATTGCACTGCACACTCCCTTTACCCACCTGGAAAAAATGAATAAATATGAGGATGCTATTCGACTACAGCAATACCATAGTGCCCTCTAAGCCCATTATAACGCTCACGCCCTTGGTCTGAACTCCTCCCTATGCAAATGGGTCCTGGACTTCCGGAAGTGCCACCCCAAGGTGGTGAAGGTAGGCAACATTACCTCCTCGACACTTTTTCTCAACATGTGGGCCCCACAAGGGTGCGTTCTCAGTCCCCTCCTGTATTTCCTCTGTACCCACAACTACGTGGTCTGACACAGTTCCAACTCCATCATCAAGTTCACTGACGACACAACAGTAGTAGGCCTGATTATCAACAACTAAACAGACTACAGGAAGAGGTAGACACTGATGGTGTGGTGCCCGATAAACAACCTCTGCCTCAACGTTTGCAAAACAAAGGAGCTATTTGTGGACTTCAGGAGGAACCAGGCTGGACACACCCCCATCCTCATCAATGCCGTGGAGACGGTCAATAACTTCAAATTCCTCGGCGTACACATCTCAGAGAAGCTGAAATGGTCTAACCACACGGACTTCGTGGTGAAGAATGCACGACAGCAACTCTTCAACCTCAGGATGCTGAAGAAATGTGGCTTTTCCCCGAGGGCCATCACAGTGTTCTACAGGAGCACCATCGAGAGCATACTATCGGGCTGCATCACAGCCTGTTATGGCAACTCCACCGCCACAGACTGAAAGGCACTTCAGAGGGTGGCAGCTGAACGCACCATTGGATGCCTTCCAGGATACCTACAACACCAGGTGTCGCAGGAAGGCCAAGAAGCTCATCAGGGACCCCAGCCATCCAAACCATGTCCGGTTCTCCCCGCTTCAATCACTCAGACAGTACAGGAGCATCATGGCAAAAATTGGAAGACTGGCCAATAGTTTCTACCCTTAAACCATCAGCTCCCCCCTACTTCCCCCATGGACATTTTCCCCCACACCCCCTCAACAGCGTGTTGTTTTTAATTATTTTGTTTTAAGCCTTCCCTAAATGATAGCCCTAACCTTAACTACTCAGAATGAATACCTAAACTTGACCCTTTGAGTTGTTAATGTTTTTACCCTGTAACCACACGGTATAAACCCTGTAATCTTGCGGAATTGTAGCACGTCGAATTTCGAAGTGAAACTAAGAGATCTTGTTGCTCACACACACCATACCAAAGAGAGTGACTTTTTCCTCTCTCGGTCTGTCTCAGTTTGCTTAGGTTTTGCAGGTGAGTGTGGAACAGGGGGTGGTGACACTGTTGAGGCGAGATGACCACAAACTTGTTGGGATAAACTGTCTTGTCAGAGAGAGAAACACACACTGTGACTCTCTCTCCTGTGGTTTATAAACACAGCCAGTTGTGTTTGGAGGAAAAATCATGCAGGTCCTATAAATGTCTGGGGGGGGGGGCTGCTTTCCTGGAGGTGTGTTGTTTAGAGTTGTTGAGGAGACAGGAGGAGAGGAAGCAGTGTACACGGGGATGGATGTGCACACGTGTCAGACCATGGCAGGGTCAGGGGTTGCTGGGAGAAGGGGAGCGAGGGAAACAGAGAGGACAAGAGAGGGAGAGTAAGTCTCATCACTCGCTCTTATCACACCTCTGACCTATAGTAGTGGTCTGCTAACAGTTTAAAAACTCTCTCACACAGAGTGGAGACAAAGCCGTCAGGCGCCATGTTCTACCGTCTTGTAATCTAATTAATACTACTCTATTCCTAAGCCATCTCCTCGTCCTCTTACCTCTCGGTTTTCATAGTCTCTTTATATTCCTGAAGCTGTAAAGCCAGCAGCAGGACAGCACAGTATTTAGGAACTTATTAAAGTAAATCACAGAAAAACAAAACAGGCCTGCGCCAGTCGGCGTCCCATGCCAAAGTGGAATTTGAAAACAACCTTGTAAACCTGCTTTCTGAGCTGGGCCCATGCTTATTAAAAAGGGAGGAAGATACCGCGGCTTATTTGGTACCAGGATCCTTTGTACCACCTTAGTCCTCCTTGATCCACATCAATCCACATTAGTCTACGCCTGTCCTGTACCCTTCTGATCTCCGTAGTTCTCACAGTCCACTCTGCCTTCCAGCTTTAGTATCATAGTAGTCAGCAGGCTTTTATAGAAGAAAGTGGAAAATGTGTCCTCAGGTAAAAACAGATACCAGGTAGACCCAGTGATAACCATCTGATCCCAACTGTGTATTGTTGTTTCTGTTTTTAGCTGATGTATGTGTGTTTTGTGTATGTTTGGGATCCCATTCAAAACATGCTCTTGGGAAATCAGATCTCACCACCAAGACTTGTGATGGGAGAGTTGATGTTTGCAATCAAAATGGACCCGTAATATGTGAGCCCCAGTTTTATTGAGTTTAAATCTCTATTGATTTAATTTCACTGTTCTTGGGCTCTGGCTACAGGGTGGACACACAGAAGGGTAATTATATTGGAAACTGCATGGCTGGATGAAATGGCTATTTTCTCTGGCTGGCGTGGTGGTTGCCCTGAAGGGAACGGTGGGCAGAGCTGGACACCCTGGTGGTGGTGTAATGTTAGTGAGGCCATGGGAATGGACTGTAACCATGTGAGAGAGGTCATGTGAGGTCAGGTCATCCTGTGATCAGGTTAACAGTAAAAAAGAAAACAGTAGATTTACTTTTTACCTACTCACGTAAGAAAGCTTTCCCTCACTTCAGAAGTTAGTTACAGTATATTGTCGAGGTTATAGAGTGTGAAATATTTATATATTTTTCCAGTGATAAAAATGTGGTTGTAGTGATATAGATGTGGTTGTGTAGGCTGACATGGTGGTGGTAGTGATATAGATGTGGTTGTAGTGATATAGATGTGGTTGTGTAGGCTGACATGGTGGTTGTAGTGATATAGATGTGGTTGTAGTGATGTAGATGTGGTTGTGGAGGCAGACATGGTGGTTGTAGTGATATATATGTGGTTGTAGTGATGTAGATGTGGTTGTGGAGGCAGACATGGTGGTTGTAGTGATATAGATGTGGTTGTAGTGATATAGATGTGGTTGTGTAGGCTGACATGGTGGTTGTAGTGATATAGATGTGGTTGTGTAGGCTGACATGGTGGTTGTAGTGATATAGATGTGGTTGTAGTGATATAGATGTGGTTGTGTAGGCTGACATGGTGGTTGTAGTGATATAGATGTGGTTGTAGTGATATAGATGTGGTTGTGTAGGCTGACATGGTGGTTGTAGTGATATAGATGTGGTTGTAGTGATGTAGATGTGGTTGTGGAGGCAGACATGGTGGTTGTAGTGATATATATGTGGTTGTAGTGATGTAGATGTGGTTGTGGAGGCAGACATGGTGGTTGTAGTGATATAGATGTGGTTGTAGTGATATAGATGTGGTTGTGTAGGCTGACATGGTGGTTGTAGTGATATAGATGTGGTTGTGTAGGCTGACATGGTGGTTGTAGTGATATAGATGTGGTTGTAGTGATATAGATGTGGTTGTGTAGGCTGACATGGTGGTTGTAGTGATATAGATGTGGTTGTAGTGATATAGATGTGGTTGTGTAGGCTGACATGGTGGTTGTAGTGATATATATGTGGTTGTAGTGATGTAGATGTGGTTGTGGAGGCAGACATGGTGGTTGTAGTGATATAGATGTGGTTGTAGTGATATAGATGTGGTTGTGTAGGCTGACATGGTGGTTGTAGTGATATAGATGTGGTTGTGTAGGCTGACATGGTGGTTGTAGTGATATAGATGTGGTTGTAGTGATATAGATGTGGTTGTAGTGATATAGATGTGGTTGTGTAGGCTGACATGGTGGTTGTAGTGATATAGATGTGATTGTAGTGATATAGATGTGGTTGTAGTGATATAGATGTGGTTGTGTAGGCTGACATGGTGGTTGTAGTGATATAGCTAGATGTGGTCAGTGTGATCGGTGGTGTTAGTTCATGGTGTTTACAGAGTTATGAAGAGGGACGTTTGGGTACAGTAAATACCTCTCCGTAGGGCTTTACCTCAAGGTTGGTGGGGGTAGGGTACCCACTTTGCTGGCACTGCCACGTTACCTACCAATGCTGCCCTGCCCCCCACTGGAATGGAAGAGGGTTTGTCTGAATGGGGCAGATTGAGCAGGTTTGGGTCGTACCCAGCCCACAATCACAGGGCCTGTGTGCAGCCTGGGACTAGCGCTGGACAGGGGTGGGGTATGCCTCAACAAACACTCCCTTTCACCCCTTCCTGGAACATCACACTAGTTACCTCTACATAAACAGCCCAGGCTGAGCTACTCCCAAACCATACATGTACTACATCCCTCCCATCGACAAGCTAGTGGCTGAGCCAGTTAGTGAGGGATACAATCTCTCTGAAAGACAGTGATAAACTGAACGAACAGGGAGTAGGCCTAACTAATTAGGGAGTAGGCCTACTTTATTGAATGAGTATACGAAAAGGGAGAGTGACGGTCAGTCAATCATGTTGTCTGTTGTTCATTAAGAGGCATAGCAGTAGTCAGTAGTAAGAATGTTAGCAAGAGGAGAGCAGTGGAGCAGAGCAGAACTAACCTCTCCACCCCGGCCTGTTGCTCCATCCCTGCTGGGATTAGCCCGACCTGCCTCTCATAACATTCCAGCTCCCAGCTATTACTGATCAGAAACAAGGCTTCTGCTCTGTCTGTCCCTATGCCCCTGGGTCACATTCTAGAACAACCAGCCAGACGCTTTATCCCCGTCTAATTGTCTGTGGGTTGCTATTTTTGGCTATCTGACTCTGGTTACTATGTTTGTTTGTAAGTTTCTATTTTTACGGCGTTAACATTGTACGAATGTGCAGACCAGCTGGCTGGTGTGTTTACGGACATTTGTAATCTCTCCCTATCCCAGTCTGTTGTCCCCAAATGCTTCAAGATGGCTACCATTGTTCCTGTACACAAGAAGGCAAAGATAACTGAACTAAATGATTACCGCCCATAGCACTCCTGTCATCATGAAGTGCTTTGAGAGACTAGTCAAGGATCATATCACCTCCACCTTACCAGCCATCCCAGACCCACTTCAGTTTGCATACTGCCCCAACAGATCCAGACGACACAATTGCCATCACACTGCCCTATCCCATCTGGACAAGAGGAATACCTATGTAAGAATGCTGTTCATTGACTACAGCTCAGCATTCAACACCATAGTACCCTCCAAGCTCATCATCATCAAGCTGGAGGCCCTGGGTCTCAACTCCGCCCTGTGCAATTGGGTCCTGGATTTTCTGACGGGCCGCCCCCAAGGTTGAGTGCTTGTCACCCAAAACCCTGACAAACCTTTTAACAGATGCACAATCGAGAGCATCCTGTCGGGCTGTATCACAGCCTGGTACGGCAACTGCACCGCCCTCAACCACAAGGCTCTCCAGAGGGTGGTGCGGTCTGCACAACGCATCACCGGGGGCAAACTACCTGCCCTCCATGACACCTACAGCACGCGATGTCACAGGAAGGCCAAAAAGATCATCAAGGACATCAACCACCCGAGCCACTGCCTGTTCACACTGCTACCATCTAGAAGGTGAGGTCAGTACAGGTGCATCAAAGCTGGGACCGAGAGACTGAAAAACAGCTTCTATCTCAAGGCCATCTGACTGTTAAACAGCAATCACTAACTCAGAGAGGCTGCTGCCTACATTGAGACCCAATCACTGGCCACTTTAATAAATGGATCACTAGTCACTTTATACAATGCCAGTCTAAATAATGCCACTTTAATAATGTTTACATATCTTACATTACTTATATCACATGTATTTACCTGTATTTTATACCATCTATTGCACCTTGCTTATGCCGCTCGGCCATCACTCATCCATATACATACATGTACATATTCTCATTTCCCTTTAGATTTGTGTGTATTAGGTAGTTGTTGGGGAATTGTTAGATGACTTGTTAGATATAACTGCACTGTTGGAACTAGAAGCACAAGCATTTCGCTACACTCACATTAACATCTGCTAACCAGACTCCTGAACTCGAATCCCTGAACCCTAACCTCTGACCTCTCCTGCACAGGCGCAAAACTACAGCCATGGTCGGCCCCGCAGAGTGTGAGTAGGCTGCGAGAAACATTTCTGCAAAATCAATGTTTTATTTTCCCTTTCGATCAGAAAAAGTTCATAAGAAGACCAATATGCAATCTAGTCTGGTTTAGTGAAATCTGGTTTACATCAACATGGCCAGTTTAGTCTAACTATCGGTCAGGTCCACTATACGTAGTCTCTTATCTGACCTGCATGCCACAGACAGAGGGGCTTTAAGTCTGTAAATGTCTTTACCCCAAGGGTTTGAAGCCTGTCCCCAAGCCAGCCCAGACATTCCTCCCCTCTCTGGACTGTCTCAATCTGCTACTGTTGTCCCCTAAACTACCCCCACAGGCCATCGTGACATTCTAGACCATTCCTCGAGTACCCACCAACAGCACACATTTTTTTTGTAGCACACCTGATTCAACTTGTCAACTAATCATCAAGCCCTCAAAGAGCTGAATCAGGTGAGTTTGTCGGGGGCAACAACAAAAATGTCTGCTGTTGGAGGTACTTGAGGACTGGAGTTGGGAAACACTGCCCTGGGGGGCTGCAGACTGTAACAAATGAGTGTGAATGACTGACATGCTGGTGTGAGTCATCCAGGAGTCCAGTGCTGCTGACCCCTTAGACTCCCTACCGTCTCTTTACAGCCTCATAACTGGGCTGACCTGGACTGACTGTCCTCCCATCCATTCCCCAGACACTCCCTTAACACTGGGGGAAGGGAGGGACCGGTAAGCCCGGTGGAGACAGAGGGCCACTTCACAGTGTGAACAGCAGGGGCCTGGAAGTCCCTGAGTCTCTCTAGCACAATTTCAGAGACTCTCTGTCTTACTTCATAGATATCTCTCTCCATCTTTACTCTGTCTTTCCCCTTCTCTCTTCATCTCCTTCCCTCTCACTATCTCCCCCTGCTAGCCTCTCTTCCGTTGTTCAGCATGTTGTGTTCTGCTCATATCTGTGTCAGTCTGACCTACAGACATGCCACACACCAACATGGACATATCCCGACACTGTTACTGTTTGAGTCAAACCAATCCATTCAATTTACTTCAGGGAAGGAGAGAGAGAGTAAAAAAGTTGCTTGGTTTATCAGAGAAGTGAGTTATTTACCCGTCTCTTCCTTCCTGTGTTTAGTCAAGGGGGATTACAGTGGGAGGGAATGCAGAGCAGATAGCTAATGGAGTTTACTCACTGTCAGGTAACCCAGGAATAAACCCCCCTCTCTCTCCCCCTGCACTGGACCCTGAGACAGTCTGAGATGGTCTGGGACGGCTGTGTTTACATACACCAGGCCTGACTGCACAGCCACCGCATGGCCCCAGCCCCGGAATAATGTACTATCTGTTTAATAGGGAGAGAGAGCCCTGTTTATAGAGAAGGCCCTTTTTAACTGGCTAATGGACTGTTGGGTCAGAGGTCAATGTTAACCCATGTTACTTCCTGTTATCATTACCACTCTGCTCTGATGAGGATAGGTGCTCAACTCACATCTACTTATCCAAAATTGACTCATTAGCCTACTAACCCTGGAGCGGCTGTGATGCTTTCTCATTTTCCTCCGTGGAATCAGAGTAGCACTTTGTATGAAGACCTGTGGAAAATGTTCCCTCATTGAAGATCAAATCCAATTTTTACTTTCACGTGCTTTGTAAACAACAGGTGTACTCTAACAGTGAAATGCTTACTTACGGGCCCTTCCCAACTATGCAGAATACAAGAAATAAAACAATAATAATAACAATAATAAAAATAATAATAGTAGGAAAAAAATATAGTAACACAAGGAATAAATACACAATGAGCAATAATAGCTTGGTTATATACATGGGGTACCAGTACCGAGTCGATGTGCAGGGAAATTGAGGTAGATACAGTGCCTTCGGAAAGTATTCAGACCCCTTGACTTTTTACACATTTTGTTACGTTACAACTTTGTTCTAAAATTGACCTCAAAAAATGTTTCCTCTTCAATTGACACAAAACCCATAATTACAAAGCAATAGGTTTTAGAAATGTTTGCCAATTTATTACAAATAAAACTTTTTGAGTCTTCTTGGGTATGACACTACAAGCTTGGCACACCTGTATTTGGGGAGTTTCTCCCCTTCTTCTGTGCAGATCCTCTCAAGCTCTGTCAGGTTGGATGGGGAGTGTTGCTGCACAGCTATTTTCAGGTCTCTCCAGAGATGTTCGATCGGGTTCAATCCGGGCTCTGGCTGGGCCACAAAAGGACATTCAGAGACTTGTCCCGAAGCCAGTCCTGTGTTGTCTTGGCTGTGTGCTTGGAGTCGTTGTCCTGTTGGAAGGTAAACCATTGCCCCAGTCTGAGGTCCTGAGCGCTCTGGAGCAGGTTTTCATCAAGGATCTCTCTGTACTTTGCTCCGTTCATCTTTCCCTCGATCCTTACTAGTCTCCCAGTCCCTGCCGCTAAAAAACATCTCCCCACCATAGTTCACCATAGGGATGGTGCCAGTTTTCCTCCAGATGTGATGCTTGGCATTCAGGCCAAAGAGTTCAATCTTGGTTTCATCAGACCAGAGAATCTTGTTTCTCATGGTCTGAGAGTCTTTAGGTGCCTTTTGGCAAACTCCAAGCGGGCTGTCATGTGCCTTTTACTGAGGAGTGGCATCCGTCTGGCCACTCTACTTAATAGGCCTAATTGGTGGAATGCTGCAGAGATGGTTGTCCTTCTGGAAGGTTCTCCCATCTACACAGAGGAACTCTGGAGCTCTGTCAGAGTGACCATCGGGTTCTTGGTCACCTCCCTGACCAAGGCCCTTCTCTCCCCCGATTGCTTAGTTTGGTCGGGCGGCCAGCTTTAGGAAGAGTCTTGATGGTTCCAAACTTCTTCCATTTAAGAATGATGGAGGCCACTGTGTTCTTGGGGACCTTCAATGCTGCAGACATTTTTTGGTACCCTTCCCCAGATCTGTGCCTCGACACAATCCTGTCTCGGAGCTCTACGGACAATTCCTTTGACCTCATGGCTTGGTTTTTGCTCTGACAACGGTGGGACCTTATAAAGACAGGTGTGTGCCTTTCCAAATCATGTCCAATCAACTGAATTTACCACAGGTGGACTCCAATCAAGTTGTACAAACATCAAGGATGATCAATGGAAACAGAATGCACCTGAGCTCAATTTTGAGTCTCCTAGCAAAGGATCTGAAACCTTATTTATACAAGTTGTTTTTTTAAATTTTCAATACATTTGTAAAAAAAACTCTAAAAACCTGTTTTCGCTTTGTGGGGTATTGTGTGTAGATTGCTGAAGATAGTTTTTTTATTTCATCCATTTTAGAATGAGGCTGTAACGTAACAAAATGTGGAAAAAGTCAAGGAGTCTGAGTACTTTCCGAAGGCCCTGTATGTCCTCAGTGGGGACTGTGAGTATGTAGCCCACATTGTCATCAAGGGCTCGGCAGCTCAGGGTCATTGTGCTCCACCCGTGAGAAAAAGGTGAATAACTCGTCCGGTAGGGTGGCGTTGGTGACCGCGATGTGGCTGGTTTTCAATTTGTAATCCGTGATCGCTAGGAGCCTCTGCCACATACGCCTTGTGTATGACCTGCTGAATTCCTCCTCCACTTTGTCCCTATACTTCTGTTTCGCCATCTTGATCAATCTGCGTAGGTCGTATTAGTACTGTTTAACCATACTATTGTCCCCAGTATCTCTCTCTCTCAGTTTTTCTACAAGGCTGCTATCGATCCACAGATTTTGATTTGGTTAAGTTTTGAAAGACACTGTCAGCATCACATCATCTATGCATTTTTTTATGAATACGATGACCGAGTCTGCAAATTCATTGATGCCATCTTCAGATGCGACCCGGAACATATTCCAGTCCACATGATCAAAACAGTCTTGGAGCGTGAATTCTGATTGGTCTGACCAATGCTTTACAGAACTGACCACCGGAACTTCCCTCGAGTTTTCGTTTGTTGGCAGGGAGAAGCAAGAAGGAGTCATGGTCGGATATGCCGAAAGGAGGACGGGAGAGGGCCTTATACCCGTAAAAAGTTAGGCCTAATTGGGTGTGATCGGGATCGGTGTGTATAGTGTACATGCGGTACCTGTAGCAGCAGTCTCTCGAAAGCCAGGCAGGTGTCCCAGCGGGGCAGGGTGGGGTGGCGGAGAGTCTGGGCGGTGGCCAGGCCCAGCTGGAGCACCCCACAGTGACTCTCTAGCGCCCCCCAGCTACTTTTAAACAGCTGCACGTAGGAACACAGCTGCTCCGGGGTTACACGGCCTGAAAGGGGGACAACAACATAGACATGAGAAAATTATATGAATTTCCTATTTATACAGTGGTTCCTCCTTTAAAACTTGCGAGCTTATGCCACAGGATTTAGAGGTAATTTGTGGTTTAGTACGGTACCCTGCGTCACCACTTCATTGCTCCAGACCAGCGCAAGAGGGAGATGGACCCAAAAGCCTAATCAGTGCTCTTACTGTGTCTCTAACTGACAATGAATTGGCGACATAAACCTAAAAAGAAACTGAATTGTGCACGACTTCAATATTACTTACTATTTTATTTTTCATTTCCCCTTTATTTAACCAGGTAGGCCAGTTGAGAACAAGTTCTCATTTACAACTGAGACCTGGCCAAGATAAAGCAAAGCAGTGCGACAAAAACAACACAGAGTTAAACATAAACAAACGTACAGTCAATAACACAATAGATAAAATCTATGTACAGTGTGTGCAAATGTAGAAGAGTAGGGAGGTAAGGCAATGAATAGGCCATAGACGCAAAATAATTACAATTTGACATTACACTGGAGTGATAGATGTGCAGATGATGATGTGCAAGTAGAGATACTGGGGTGCAAAAGAGCAAGAGGATAAATAACAATATGGGGATGAGGAAGTTGGGTGTGCTATTTACAGATTGGCTGTGTACAGGTACAGTGATCGGTAAGCTGCTCTGACAGCCGATGCTTAAAGTTAGAGAGGGAGATATAAGTCTCCAGCTAAAGCAATTCCTTCCAGTCATTGGCAGCAGAGAACTGGAAGGAAAGGCGGCCAAATAAGTGTTGGCTTTGGGGATGACCAGTGAAATATACCTGCCGGAGAGCGTGCTACGGGTGGGTGTTGCTATGGTGACCAGTGAGCTGAGATAAGACAGGGCTTTACCTAGCAAAGACTTATATATGACCTAGAGCCAGTGGGTTTGGCGACGAATATGTAGTGAGGGCCAGCCAACGAGACCATACAGGTCGCAGTGGTGGGTAGTATATGGGGCTTTGGTGACAAAATGGATGGCACTGTGATAGACTACATCCAGTTTGCTGAGTAGAGTGTTGGAGGCTATTTTGTAAATGACATCGCTGAAGTCAAGGATCGGTAGGATAGTCAGTTTTACAAGGGTATGTTTGGCAGCATAAGTGAAGGAGGCTATGTTGCGAAATAGGAAGCCGATTCTAGATTTTATTTTGGATTGGAGATGCTTAATGTGAGTCTGGAAGGAGAGCTTACAGTCTAACCAGACACCTAGGTATTTGTAGTTGTCCACATCTTCTAAGTCAAAACCGAGTAGTGATGCTAGTCGGGTGGGCGGGTGCGGGCAGCAATCGGTTGAAGAGTATGCATTTAGTTTTACTAGCATTTAAAGGCAGTTGAAGGCCACGGAAGGAGTGTTGTATGGCATTGAAGCTCGTTTGGAGGTTTGTTAACACAGTGTCCAAAGAGGGTCCAGATGTATTCACAATAGTGTTGCCTGCGTAGAGTTGTATCAGAGAATCTCCAGCAGCAAGAGCGACATCATTGATGCATACAGAGAAAAGAGTCGGCCCGAGAATTGAACCCTGTGGCACCCCCATAGAGACTGACAGAGGTCCGGACAACAGGCCCTCAGATTTGACACACTGAACTCTTTCTCAGGAGAGGCAGTCATTTGAGAAACCACGGCTATTGAGTCTGCCGATAAGCGGTGATTGACAGAGTCGAAAGCCTTGGCCAGTTCGATGAATATGGCTGCATAGTATTGTCTTTTATCGATGGCGGTTATGATATCATTTAGGACCTTGAGCGTGGCTGAGGTGCACCCATGACCAGCTCGGAAACGAGATTGCATAGTGGAGAAGGTACGGTGGGATTCGAAATGGTCAGTGATCTGTTTGTTAACTTGGCTTTCGAAGATTTTAGAAAGGCAGGGCAGGATGGATATAGGTCTATAACGGTTTGGGTCTAGAGTTTCTCCTCCTTTGAAGAGGGGGATGACCACAGCAGCTTTCCAATCTTTGGGGATCTCAGACAATACAAAAGAGAGGTTGAACAGGCTAGTAATAGGGGTTGCAACAATTTTGGCAGATCATTTTAGAAAGAGAGGGTCCAGATTGTCTAGCCCAGCTGATTTGTAGGGATCCAGATTTTGCAGCTCTTTCAGAACATCAGCTGTCTGGATTTGGGTGAAGGAGAAGCAGGGGGGCTTGGGCAAGTTGCTGCAGGGGGTCCGGAGCTGTTGGTCAGGGTAGGGGTAGACAGGTGGAAAGCACGGCCAGCCGTAGAAAATTGCTTATTGAAATGATCGATTAGCCTGAGTGTAGTGGGCAGCTGGGAGGAGGTGCTCTTATTCTTTATGGACTTTACAGTGTCCCAAAACTTTTCGGAATTAGTGCAACAGGATGCAAATTTCTGTTTGAAAAAGCTAGCCTTAGCTTTCCTAACTGACTGTGTGTATTGGTTCCTGACTTCCCTGAAATGTTGTAAATCGCAGGGCTATTCGATGCTAATGCAGAACGCCACAGAATGTTTTTGTGCTGGTCTGGGGTGAACCAAGGGCTATATCTGTTCTTAGTTCTACATTTTTTGAATGGGCATGCTTATTTAAGATGGAAAGGAAAGCACTTTTAACGGGATGAGGTCAATTTCCTTCCAGGATACCTGGGTCAGGTCGATTAGAAAGGCCTGTTCGGTGAAGGTTTTTAGGGAGTGTTTGACAGTGATGAGGGGTGGTCGTTTGACCGCGGACCCGTCACGCACGCAGGCAATGAGGCAGTGATCGCGGAGATCCTGGTTGAAGACAGCAGAGGTGTATTTAGAGGGCAAGTTGATCAGGATATCTAAGAGGGTGCCCGTGGTTACGGATTTAGGGTTGTACATGGTAGGTTCCTTAATAATTTGTGTGAGATTGAGGGCATCTAGCTTCGATTGTAGGATGCCCGGGGTGTTAAGCATATCCAAGTTTAGGTCACCTAACAGTAAGAACTCTGAAGATAGATGGGGGGCAATCAATTCACATATGGCGTCCAGGGCACAGCTGGGGGCTGAAGGAGGTCTATAACAAGCGGCAACGGTGAGAGACTTGTTATTGGAGAGTTGGATTTTTAAAAGTAGAAGCTCAAATTGTTTGGGCACAGACCTGGATAGCATGACAGAACTCTGCAGGCTATCTCTGCAGTAGATTGCAACTCCGCCCCATTTGGCAGTTCCATCTTGTCGGAAGATGTCATTGTTAGGGATGGAAATTTCAAGATTTTTGGTGGCCTTCCTAAGCCATGATTCAGACACAGCTAGGACATCAGGGTTGGTGGAGTGTGCTTAAGCAGTGAATAAAACAAACTTAGGGAGGAGGCTTCTAATGTTAACATGCATGAAACCAAGGCTTTTACGGTTACAGAAGTCAACAAACGAGAGCGCCTGGGGAATGGAAGTGGTGTTGGGGGCTGCAGGGCCTGCGTTAACCTCTACATCACCAGAGGAACAGAGGAGGAGTAGGATAAGGGTATGGCTAAAGGCTAGAAGAACTGGTCATCTAGTGCGTTCAAAAAACAGAACAGAGAGTAAAATGAGCAGATTTCTGGGCGCGGAAGAATAGATTCAAGGCATAATGTACAGACAACTAAAACTGTTGTTACACTAAGGTTTTTATTATTTTATTTTGTTAGGATTATTTTGCTCTTACTGTAGTACTGTAGGCCACTCCCGACCGGTAACGTTGTACAGTGCCTGAGTGCTGCAACGGTCTAAGACACTGCATAGCAGTGCAAGCTGTGTTGCTACAGATGCTAGTTCAATACCCGTGCCGGCCTCGAATGGGAGACCCATGAGATGACTGTAGGTTTTTGTTTTTTGCGCACAGTGGGATTGCCTTGCAGTTCTCTAGCTGTATCCACTGAAAGCACGCGAGGTTCAAGGCAAGAAGGCAGGGGGCACGGGATGGGCCGCAGAGCCGCACATAGAAGACTGACCTGGCCCATGGGGAAAGGAGGAGGAGGGGGTGGACCCCCACCCCACCACACTGGCAACACTTTAAGGGGCATTGCACTAATAATGGCGCTGACTAGGGAAACGTTCCCACTGTTCTGTTCTTAATTGCCAGTCTGCATGTTCAAGCTAAAACAATGTAACTAATAACGGCGTCTTTATGCTTTCATTAATAAAATAATGATAAAAATACTCTTTCAAAATGCCAATGTTTATTTAGTTATGGATCATTAACAAATTACTATGGGAATAAATATCACTGAATTACAGAAATATCCTCCAATCCTCTATATGTAATTAATGGCGGAGAGTCACGTCATACTTTTCTATATACTGTAGGTCTACCGTAGGCGGTTGGTTTTGTCTTTGTATTATCTTTTACCAGATCTATTATGTTATATTCTACTACATTCCTTTCACAATTCCATAAACTTCAAAGTGTTTCCTTTCAAATGGTACCAAGAATATGCATATCCTTGCTTCAGGGCCTGAGCTACAGGAAGTTAGATTTGGGTATGTCATTGTAGGCAAAAATTTGAAAAAAGGGCATATTGAAGTTAGAAGCAATAGCACGGGTTCAGGCTGCTCTGGGGAGTGGTCTTGATAAATCAATGAGATTTTTTATTTTCACTTAATCTCCATTTGGGTATTGGTTAGACTAGAAGTAGGGTGTAGAAATGTTATGCTCTTAGTGTAACCTTTATTTTACTAGGCAAGTCAGTTAAGAACAAATTCTTATTTACAAGGACAGCCTACTCCTCCCCGTTGGGAACTGAACCCCGGTCTCCCACGTGCCCTGCCCGTAGGACACGGGGATTCTTTAGCTAAATAGCCCAGCACTGTACTCCCGACCGTCACGTTGTACAGCGCCATATTTTCCGTTCCATCCTAATGGAAACACAGAGGGTTTTTCGTTTTACTTGGAATAGAAACACCATAATATTAATCAAATTAATTAAGCAAGTACCAGTCAAAAGTTTGGACACACCTTCTCATTGCAGGGTTTTTCTTTATTTTTACTATTTTCTATATTGTAGAATAATATTGAAGACATCACAACTATGAAAGAACACATATGGAATCAGTTAAGAACAAATTCTTATTTACAAGGACAGCCTACTCCTTCCTCCCCGTCGGGGAATTGAACCCCCGTCTGCCGCGCATCCGCATTCTCTAGTACAGCCATTATAGAAGGCTATCAAATGCTTCTCAAAGATGCCCTCTGGTGGTCAAACTAGCACTAAGTAGCATTAAATGGTACCAGTGGTTGGCACTTAAATAACGCGCCATAGAATTCTGCGGCACCATGCAAGCTGCGCCGCAGTACGCTGCAACTTTTAAAGCAGGAACCACTGTATATTCATAGTCCTTAAATTAACCAATTGATCATACAAACGATCAGATGGTATGCAATGGTTCAGTGCATACACACTAGAATACTCATACTAGTCTGCCTGGGGTGGCAGCCTGTTAAGGTAAAGTTAGCTGAACTAATGTATGACAGTCACTTAACAGACCCACCCACCCACTGACAGACAACCACTTTTCCTAATATCCTGATGGGAACAGCACTGTATGGAAACAGAGATCCAGACTCCACAGGTAGAGGAGAGAAGCTTGGAGGAGATGTGCTGTGTGAACCTCAGCCATAATCATGTATTGGGTATGCTGTATACTCTGTGCAAGTGTGTATCTGTAACTTCAAGTGTTGTTGTTAAAGTGTGAGAGTCTATGTTTGTGTACACCATAGTGTGTGACGGAATGTGTGTCTGTGAGAATGTGAGTGCGTGCGTGCACAACTGATAAGAGTCCTGTAAGGCTGTCTCAGAGTGTGACTAATACATGTGAATCAGAGGTTGTCTCTGATTATTTGCAGAGTGAAGCAGGGTTAGTGCTCACACCAAGACCCTCCCCTCCTCCCCTCCTCTCCACAGAGACACAGGAAGAATTGGGTGGGGGGCAGACTGGAGGAAGAGGCAAGGGGGCGGACAGGCGGACAGGGCGACCCCAGGGCTAGCGGCGAGAGGAGAGGGGTACACATGAACTCCTCATAAAGCCCAATTCTTCATGTTGATATTCAGAGCCATGAACAGTTGAGGGAGTATTTCCTGTTGGACTACATGGCCAATGTTTTCTTTAGTGCGGCCAAAAAACATGACTGGAGGAGAAACAGACAGGATGAATGAAAAATGAGACAACTTTCCAGAATGCAAAATATAAATGTATGGAGTCATGTCAAGTACAGATGGAACGACTTGAATTTGTTGATATTACACCAATGAGTCCCACCATAAGATGTAACGTCTAACCCCTTTTAAACATAGCGTGTCTGAGCTACCTACTTCTGGGTACTTCTACATCTGTAGATACCAACCCTTAGTCTGTGTGATTAACAGGGGGTGAGCTAGAGAGGTGTTTGTGAGACAAGGGCGGATCCCGAAGGGGCCCGGGGCCAGGTCTTTTTCTTGACAAAACATTTCTGAAGTTAGAGCTACACACTATTAAAAGCTATCCATGAAAAGCTGAGACTCTCACGGACATGTAATGTTTTGCTATATGATGCCCACAAGCTACACAAGAGTTGTAAGGGGTTCTTCTACACAGAATATTATAGGAAATCCCAGGACATATAGTAGTAACTATAATACTGTAATGGTTTTGTGCCCCCTGGGCTCGTACGGCGGAGAAGATCATCATGGGCTATACTCAGCTTTGTCTCAGGGTACTAAGTTGCTGGTCTGTTGATATCCCTCTAGTGGTGTGGGGGCGGTGCTTTGGCGAAGTGGGTGGGGTTATATCCTGCCTGGTTGGACTGTCCGGGGGTATAGTCGGACGAGGCCACAGTGTCCCCCAAACCCCCGTCTCAGCCTCCAGTATCTATGCTTCAATAGTCTATGTGCTAGGGTCAGTCTGTTAGATCTGGTGTAATTCTCCTGTCTTATCGGTTGTCCTGTGTGAATTTAAGTATTCTCTCCCTCCCTCTCTCTCCCTCTCTCCCTCCCTCCCTCTCCCTCCCTCCCTCCCTCCCCTCCCGGAGGACCTGAGCCCTAGGACCATGACTACCTGGCCTGATGACTCCTGGCTGTCCCCAGTCCACCTGGTCGTCCTGTTGCTTCAGTTTCAACTGTTCTGCCTGCGGCTATGGAAGCCTGACCTGTTTACCGGACGTGCTACCTTGTCGCGGTACCTGCTGTTTTTGACGCTCTCTCTCCCCTTCTCTCTCTACCGCACCTGCTGTCAAGACCTCTGAATGCTCGGCTATGAAATGTCAACTCACATTTACTCCTGAGGTACTGACCTGATGCACCCTCTACAACCCTGCTGGTCAACTATGAACATCTTGAAATACAATCTGGCCTTAATGGCCATGTACTCTTAAAATCTCCACCCGACACAGCCAGAAGAGGACTGGCCACCCCTTATAGCCTGGTTCCTCTCTAGTTTTTTTCCTAAGTTCCTGACTTTCTCGGGAGTTTTTCCTAGCCACAGTGCCGCTACATCTGCATTGCTTGCTGTTTGGGGTTTTAGGCTGAGTTTCTGTACAGCACTTTGTGACATCTGCTGACGCTGGCTTTATAAATAAATGTGATTGATTGATTGATTGATTGATTGACTGTAATAAGCTCACATAGTGGCTGTCACAATCTCCACACTCTACACAGTTGTCACTGGCTAGTTGGCTATTCATCAAACAATTTCTGAACTTAATATGAGTTCATATTTATCCGGTTTTTGCTTTGAGGAACCTTACTTTTTTTATTGATGATTGTCAATAAAACTCATGAATGCAACTGTTTATATCAAATTGTTTTGTGTTCTACTTGTAGCCCTGGTTGTCCTAAAAAGAAAATGGCCTCACACTCCACTGTGTGAATGGCAGCGTTAACCTAACAAAGGACTCCTATTCCCAGAAAGCATCTCAGTCTGGCGCTGAGTAAAGTTGACAGCGCTAAAGACGGTTGAAACTCAGCCTGCTGGGTAATGTGGTCTCCTCACCTTCCTAAATCAACCTACGTTCTGTGCTCTCTGTGTGGCACCAACGAGCAGAATGGAAGATATGTGTACAAAAGCGAATCAGGTTACCTTTCCAACATTAAAACATAATTGAGGAATGGACCCCTGTCCAGGAATATCCAGACAGTGAAAAGCCCTATTGTGAACAGCCCCGAACCGTGGCAGTAAAAAAAAGCCTGGCAGTATACTCAAACATCATTTAGCCTGATGTGCGAACCATAACTCAGCCCAGAAGCAGGGAGGAGAACCACAGCCAGGGCCAAACATAATTTAGCCCTAGAATAAGCCTGGGAGTGCAAGATACTGAGGGACAACCATAATCTAACCCAGGGGTAGAGATACAGTGTGAGAGGAAGTACAAGCCAGTGAAAAAAAAGAGCGAATGAGAGAGGCACACAATGAGTTTCAGGATCAACCATGAGTCAACCCCTGAACAATGCTACGAGGCCAAGGGCCAAACATTATTAACCCTGAAACTGAACCGGGAGGGTGACTTGCATTTTTGGTGGAGTGTGTGGGTGACTCAGGGGCTTAGAAGTTCTGGCTGTTTGAGCATGAAGCTTTCCAGTGGTTTGCCTCACTCACAGTCCAGGCTCGTAAGTCACGGTGCTGCCTGGAGCAGAGGAAGGAGCAAGGGCTTTTATTTATGGTCATATCACTGGGCCTGCTCTCAGACTGTACAGTACAGCACACACACACACACACATTCCATTCAGTCACATCGCTGCACCTGTGTGTGTGTGTGTGTGTGTGTGTGTGTGTGTGTGTGTGTGTGTGTGTGTGTGTATGTGTGTGTGTGCATAAATGAGTGAAGCAGCAAGAGAGAGATTGTATAGCTGCATACAGCATGTCTTATGTTCAGAATTGGACAGAATATATGTGCAGCCTTGTCCTTTTTCTCCTGTTAATAATGTGTGAGATGTGTGTGTTGCCATTCTTCTGATCCTGTTGGTTGGGGTAGCAGGAAATAGCTGTTTGAGGCATTGGTTTGGCTGCAAATGTGTGAGTGTGTGTACGTGTACAATCTAGTATCTGCCATAGTCAACTATTTCTGCAAAGTGAAAAATTCCACAATACACTGGGGGAATTAGGCCATATGCTACAGAGCCAGCACAGGTCCTGTCAACACTTTTCTCTTCTACTGCAACACACACACACACACACACACACACACACACACACACACACACACACACACACACACACACACACACACACACAAGCTGTCAAAATAACTCAGAGTTAAAACAGCCAAAAACAACACTGAACACCCTCAGACTGACACATGAACACACGACGTATGCCATGTTAATATGATATCTGAGTGAGAGTTACTAACAAAATCAAAATGGGGACCCCCTGGAGGTCGGGGCCCCTGGGCAGGTACCCAGCATGCCCGGTCGGTAATACTGCATTTCTATACTATTTAAAAACTCTCAAATGCTACGGTGCCTTCAAAAAGTATTCATACCCCTTGACTCTTGCACATTTTGTTGTGTTAGAGCTATATATATACACTGCTCAAAAAAATAAAAGGGAACACTTAAACAACACATCCTAGATCTGAATGAATGAAATAATCTTATTAAATACTTTTTTCTTTACATAGTTGAATGTGCTGACAATCACACAAAAATAATCAATGGAAATCCAATTTATCAACCCATGGAGGTCTGGATTTGGAGTCACACTCAAAATTAAAGTGGAAAACCACACTACAGGCTGATCCAACTTTGATGTAATGTCCATAAAACAAGTCAAAATGAGGCTCAGTAGTGGGTGTGGCCTCCACGTGCCTGTATGACCTCCCTACAACACCTGGGCATGCTCCTGATGAGGTGGCGGATGGTCTCCTGAGGGATCTCCTCCAGGACCTGGACTAAAGCATCAGCTAACTCCTGGACAGTCTGTGGTGCAACGTGGCGTTGGTGAATGGAGCGAGACATGATGTCCCAGATGTGCTCAATTGGATTCAGGTCTGGGGAACGGGAGGGCCAGTCCATAGCATCAATGCCTTCCTCTTGCAGGAACTGCTGACACACTCCAGCCACATGAGGTCTAGCATTGTCTTGCATTAGGAGGAACCCAGGGCCAACCGCACCAGCATATGGTCTCACAAGGGGTCTGAGGATCTCATCTCGGTACCTAATGGCAGTCAGGCTACCTCTGGCGAGCACATGCAGGGCTGTGCGGCCCCCCAAAGAAATTTCACCCCACACCATGACTGACCCACCGACAAACCGGTCATGCTGGAGGATGTTGCAGGCAGCAGAACGTTCTCCACGGCGTCTCCAGACTCTGTCACATCTGTCACATGTGCTCAGTGTGAACCTGCTTTCATCTGTGAAGAGCACAGGGCGCCAGTGGCGAATTTGCCAATCTTGGTGTTCTCTGGCAAATGCCAAACGTCCTGCACGGTGTTGGGCTGTAAGCACAACCCCCACCTATGGACGTCGGGCCCTCATACCACCCTCATGGAGTCTGTTTCTGTCCGTTTGAGCAGACACATGCACATTTGTGGCCTGCTGGAGGTCATTTTGCAGGGCTCTGGCAGTGCTTCTCCTGCTCCTCCTTGCACAAAGGCGGAGGTAGCGGTCCTGCTGCTGGGTTGTTGCCCTCCTACGGCCTCCTCCACATCTCCTGATGTACTGGCCTGTCTCCTGGTAGCGCCTCCATGCTCTGGACACTACGCTGACAGACACAGCAAACCTTCTTGCCACAGCTCGCATTGATGTGCCATCCTGGATGAGCTGCACTACCTGAGCTACTTGTGTGGGTTGTAGACTCCGTCTCATGCTACCACTAGAGTGAATTATATATAATATATAATATATATATATATATAATATATAATATATATAATATATATATATATAATATATATATATAATATATATATATATAATATATATATATAATATATATATATATATATATATATATATATATATTATATATATATATATTTATATATATAATATATATATATATATATATAATATATATATATATAATATATAATATATATAATATATATATATAATATATATATATATATATATATATATATATATATATATATAGAAGAAATTTCAGCGTTACATTTTTGATTAATTTGTAAACATTTAGAAAAACATAATTCCCCTTTGACATTATGGGGTATTGTGTTCAGGCAGTGACAAAATTATTTTTTTAAATTCAGGCTGTAACAAAACAAAAGGTCAAAAAAGTCAAGGGGTGTGAATACTTTCTGAAGACACTGCATTAGGAGAACAGCAAAAACAAGCAAAAATGACCCCAGCCATTATCACATTGGTTGCTGTAGCTTCATTCAGCTGAGTTGATTTTAAATAACAGCAGTCCGGAGCGAGGTCTTCATATGTAGCCACAGCCCTGGCGAGCGTCTGGATGGATACTACTACAGTATGTGTGAGTGAGCAGTCAGTGTGAAATCTGCCTAACTTACAGCTCTGTTTCCTCCCTTGTCATGTGACCACACAGGCATTAGACCAGGGCTAGAATGTGGCGTCCCACAGTGCTGGCGGGCATGATGGGAACAGTGTGGGGGCAGGACAGACACTGTGAGGGGTAGGAGGGGAGTGGAGGTTTGGTCCTCTGCCAGGGAGGTATAAAGATCCAGTTTGTCAAGGCTTTGGCACTTCCCTCTTGCCTGGACACAGGCTAAGTCAACAGGCTGTCAGAGGGGAGCAACAGCTTACTGCTATACCAACATATCTCTCTCTCTCTCTCCCCCCCCCCGTATAAATCTCTCTTTCTCCCTCTTTACTACCCTCTCCCTCTGAGGTGTTTTTCAAAATAAACCCATAAGAGAGCAAGCCACCCAGGATTAGAAGGATACGACGGTGCTGCTCTCAGACACAGATGTGTGAAAGGAAACCACCATGGCGGCAGCATACTGCATGTGTGTGTGTGTGTGTGTGGGACCCCCCTGTCACATATTCCAACCTGCTTGTTAAGTGAGCCTGCTTACCTCTGTGATTACAGCAGCAGCGGGACCACAGAGCCCCTCTATTACTGCTGCACACAGACCTGCCACATGCCAATATACATTCTGTATCAGCCCAGTGCGTGCGTGCGTGCGTGTTTGTGTACATAGCATACTACATATAATTCATGCACGCACCTACACTAAAGTTCAAAAGTTTGGGGTCACTCAGAAATGTCCTTGTTTTTGAAAAAAAAAAATGGCAATTTCTTTAATCAAATTGATCAGAAATACAGTGAAGACATTGTTAATGTTGTAAATGAATATTGTAGCTGGAAACGGCAGATTTTTTATGGAATATCTACGTAGGCGTACAGAGGCCCATTATCAGCAACCATCACTCCTGTGTTCCAATGGCACGTTGTGTTAGCCAATTCAAGTTTATCATTTTAAAAGGCTAATTGATCATTAGAAAACCCTTTTGCAATTATGTTAGCACAGCTGAAAACTGTGGTTCTGATTAAAAAAGAAGTAAAACTGGCCTTCTTTAGACTAGTGGAGTATCTGGAGCATCAGCATTTGTGGATTTGATTACAGGCTCATAATGGCCAGAAACAAATAACTTTCTCCTGAAACTCGTCAGTCTATTCTTGTTCTGAGAAAGGAAGGCTATTCCGTGAGAGAAATTGCCAAGAAACTGAAGATCTCGTACAACGCTGAGTACTACTCCCTTCACAGAACAGCGCAAAATGGCTCGAACCAAAATAGAAAGAGGAGTGGGAGGCCCCAGTGCACAACTGAGCAAGAGGACAAGTACATTAGAGTGTCTAGTTTGAGAAACAGAAGCCTCACAAGTCCTCAACTGGCAGCTTCATTAAATAGTACCCACAAAACACCAGTCTCAACGTCAACAGTGAAGAGGTAACTCCTGGATGCTCCGACTCCGAGTTGCAAAGAAAAAGCCATATCTCAGACTGGCCAATAAAAATAAAAGATTAAGATGGGCAAAAGAACACAGATACTGGACAGAGAAAGATTGAAAAAAAGTGTTATAGACAGATGAATTTAAGTTTGAGATGTTCGGATCAGAAAGAAGAACATTCGTGAGACGCAGAAAAAATTAAAAGATGCTGGAGGAGTGCTTGACGCCATCTGTCAAGCATGGTGGAGGCAATGTGATGGTCTGGGGGTACTTTGGTAGTGGTAAAGTGGGAGATTTGTACAGGGTAAAAGGGATCTTGAAGAAGGAAGGCTATCACTCCATTTTGCAACGCCATGCCATACCCTGTGGACGGCGCTTAATTGGAGCCAGTTTCCTCCTACAACAGGACAATGACCTAAAGCACAGCTCCAAACTATGCAAGAACTATTTAGGGAAGAAGCAGTCAGCTGGTATTCTGTCTATAATGGACTGGCCAGCACAGTCTCCGGATCTCAACCCTATTGAGCTGTTGTGGGAGCAGCTTGACCGTAAGAAGTGCCCATCAGGCCAATCCAACTTGTGGGAGGTGCTTCAGGAAGCATGGGGTGAAATCTCTTCAGATTACCTCAACAAATTGACAACTAGAATGTCAAAGGTCTGCAAGGCTGTAATTGCTACAAATTGAGGATTTTTGGACGAAAGCAAAGTTTGAAGGACAATTATTATTTCAATAAAAAAAAAATTATTTATAACCTTGTCAACATCTTGACTATATTTTCTATTCCTTTTGCAACTCATTTCACATATGTTTTCATGGAAAACAAGGAAATTTCTAAGTGACCCCAAACTTTTGAACAGTACTGTATATCAATCAAATTGGAGTTTGAGTGTACAGTATGTGTGTGTTATGAGTACATCTAGTAGTACATCTAGTATTTTTACCGTCCGCTTCGACCCCTTTGCTTCATTAACAAACAACAAAGGTATTCAAGAGCTGTGTGTGTGTGTGTGTGTGTGTGTGTGTGAGAAAGCCAACATGTGGTTCAGATTCCCTCTGTGGCCACATGGGCAAATAAACACAGACGCAGTGACCACAGCTCTCTGTAGGTGGCGCTGTGTCTCTTTGTTAAAACAGCAGGACACTGCCCTCTCCACCCCCCTCTCTCTCTATCACTCATTCTCTATCAACATATTGTCATTTTTCCCTCAATGCCATGCCTTCCAAATTCTGAGTTTGACAATATATTATAATAACGTAATTATGTGTTTACTCACAGCAATCATTTCCCCTCTGTTATGAATTATTCAGCCCTAGATCAGACAGTGTCTGTGCATTCTGTGGGATTGTGATTTGGGAGAGAGAGTAAGAGAATATACGTGTATTTAGAGAGTGCCAACAGTGAGTGTGGTCAGTGTATGTCTGTGTATAATGGTTGATGTGTCCTGGTCCTTTCTTACCCAGACTCATCTTGATTGGCAGGTTCTCCTTGCTGGCGGCCTCCACCAGCTGTCTACGAACCTCCATCACAGCCTCCTTCTGCTTACTGGCCAGCATGGTTTCCCATAGCAATCTGGCCGTGGACAACCTAAGAGGTAGAGGGCAGACACACATCAGGAAGGTCACCCAGCTTCTACTGGAAAAATACTCTCAACATGTCTATTGCCACACAGAGGTTAACACAAATACTGGTAAACAGACACACGCAGACATATGTGCTACCTGCATTTACCCTTTTTCACACACACACACACACACACACACACACACACACACACACACACACACACACGAATATGACCGAGTGTTCGTCCTGTAGGTTGGGGATCCTGGCAGTGGAAGCTACTGAGGGCAGGACGGCTCATAAAAATGGCTGGAATGGAGTCAATGGAGTGGTATCAACCACATGGAAACCGTTCCAGCCATTATTATGAGCTGTCCTCCCCTCAGCAGCCTCCACTGGATGCTGGGTACTAAGGGGGCGTTCACTCCCCTGTTGCACCACTCACAGGAAAAAACACAAATTAGCGGGAACATCAGCAAATTTCCCAACATCCCTAAACTCTGCCGATGTGTTAACATTCCCCGGAGCAGTCTTTCCCAACATCCCCAGAACCTCTCAAAACCACAACCTGGACAGAGGGGCCATCTGTGGCTCCACCATAACCTTTCCCTCTATTTCCACCAGGTCAAGAAGAACAACTGTTATCATCTGCCATAAGCAGTAACATGAGCTTCAAGCGTTTCCCCGGAAAAATCCAAAAGGGTGTCGCGAACGCATCTCATTATCATGACCCACAGCGAGGTCGACACTGTGTCTCATACAGGGGCTCTGCAACGGAACCAGCGTCATATTTCACCTCTCTACTTCTCCCTCTCGCCGTCTTTAAGAGACGTGTCAGTGTTTTGATGGTTCTATAAAAAAGGCCACCAAACGCCATGGCAGAGCCTCTGCACAGTTCTGTTGGGTTTGTCCCCAGCGTGTCTGTGACCTTCAGTCAGGCGTGTGCATACTTCTGATGAGCATGTGAACACCAGAGAGGGAGGAGTTCGGGGACCAACTCAGGACTAAAGACAGGAAACAACAATGTTAGAAAGGTTAGATCCTTTATACGCTGATAGAAGGATGAAGGAGAGAGGAAGAAAAAACCAAAGAAAAGGGGGGGGGGGGGTTTCGCTGACACGGAGCCCAAATATTAAAATCTACTCTGTTTTTCTTTTTCGTCTTTTTTCTCACTCCTTTTCCTCTCGCTCTGGTTCTCTCTCTCGCTCTCTGTCTAACTGCTGCCATGTGTTTAATATCAGATGGAATCGGTTCCAGAGCCTGGGCCTGGACTGGATGGGGAGAAAGAGGGGCTCACATTGGGCCGCACGCCATCTTCACACAGAAAATGAGACACAAAGACAAGAGAACAGAGCTCGACTGAACCAGAGACACTGCTCCTCCACAAAGAGAACAGCTATAATAGAATATTAGAAGTCACACAGCCAGATAAACGTTTGGTTTACTTCACTGTCACTATGATGAATGTGGGTGGGAAGAATTTTAAAAACGCTTTCTGAAAAGCATGACCGAGAAATTGGTGTCATTTATCGAGTATTTTCCTCAGGAAGACACACATCATGGGCTTAGCTGTGTTCTGAGGCGGAGGGGCTGTAATGATTAAGCGTGTCGTAAGCGGACACATAGTTAGCGTGGTTAAAATGCCAGGGCTGTGACCTGGCCATATGTGTGTATACACGCTTGTGTGTGGGTCCTAATGTGTACCGTTTGTGTAAGTGTGTGAGACAGAGAGACAGAAAGAGAGAGAGAGACAGACGGAGAGACAGAAAGAGAGAGAGACAGAAAGAGAGAGAGACAGAAAGAGAGAGAGAGAGCGCATAAGCCTGTATTTCCTTGTGGGTTCCAGGAAGATGAGAGTTCTTATAAAGGGGTAGAAAGAGGGGGGTTGAGGAGGTATGGTTGTAATTTGCCCCCCCCCCCCCCCCCCCCCTGCCCCTCTCCCCTGGTGTTTTCCCTAGGCCGTTTGGTCAGATGGGGGCGGGGGTGAGCTTTTTACTGGCAGGGTGTGAGACAAGGCTCCATAACCAGCCGGTCTTGTTGAGTAACTGCTCTACTATGGACAGGGTGCTGGGGGCCATGGAGTGCGTGCGTCTGACCTCCTGCGCGCCTGTGTGTGTGTGTGTGTGTGTGTGTGTGTGTGTGTGAGGGCGAACTCCAGTGTGGCTCTCTGCTAGAAGTGGCGATTCCAAACCTTAAGGGGGCACTCTTGCCCCTCCTGTAGACTGTGTGCCCCTCCTGTAGAGTGTATACCCCTGCTGACTTGCCCAGTCAGTCTGACTGGATAAACAATGCGTGGGTGTGTCTCCAAACTAAATTCCACCAGATGTGTAATGACTGTTACGCCATTAAGAGATAGGCATGAGTTAACGTATCCACACACAAACAATGCACGCAACACACACACACACACACACAATTTACTATTCAATTCAATTCAAGGGGCTTAATTAGCATGGGAAACACATGTTAACATTGCCAAAGCAAGTGAAGTAGTTAATATACAAAAGTGAAATAAACAATAAAAATGAACAGTAAACATTACACTCACAGAAGTTCCAAAAGAATAAAGACCTTACAAATGTCATATTATGTATACATACAGTGTTGTAACGATGTGCAAACGGTTAAGTACAAAAGGGAAAATAAATAAACATAAATATGGGTTGTATTTACAATGGTGTTTGTTCTCCACTGGCTGACCTTTTCTTGTGGCAACAGTTAATAGTTAATAGGTCTGAGGGTGAAGGAGTGGTTCCAGGAAGCTTGTGACGCAGCAGTAAAGAATGGGTCGGACAATTTGGGTCCAAGTCTAGTAGTCACACATTCAGACAAATAAACCCACTTAATATAAACCAGGTACATGTATGCCTTTGAAGTTGTTCAGAAATGAGGTAGATTTCCAACAGTTTCCACGGCCTGTTTGTAGAATAACTTTAGTCCTAATCAAAGTCTCTATCAAATGGAATGGAACCCAAAACCAGATTCTGGCTCCACCCAGCAAACATACAAACACAGTACAGAAATCTAACAATAAATCCATTGACAGGAAGGCACAGCCTCTTAGCAGGACAGGATCTCCTTTTAAAAATGGGTAGTGAGTGGAGGATAGCTGATCCACTTGACCAGAGAGACTACTCAAAGAGTCAGGCAACAGCTCTGCATCCCCAGTTAGCCAAGTACATCAAATACAGAATGAAATACAAATCAGGACATGCCTCAAAGAGAAGCAGAGCAGCTGATGAGGAAGTGATCAGGGTAGCATTGGTTAATCTAATCATTGACAGCCTTTGCTATTGGAAGTTGTATTAGATACTGTTGTCAGTCACACAGCCAGTGGATGCGGTTAGCAGCCAAAAGATGAGCAACAAAGATAACAAACTAATTTGCTCGCTAAGAGCCAGCCACAGACCTTGACCATTCCACAGCGAGTGGAGTGTGTCTTTCTGTGTGAGTGTGCGTTACTGGGGAAGTGTTACAGAGAGAGAAGAACGCTTGTGGATTTCCTGTCAACACACCAGAATACCACAGGACATCAGGCCTCTCTCTGGTCTGGTTTCTCTGTCCTGGCAGGAGAGACCACAAACTGGATTCATGAACAGAACCAGAGGAGAGAGAGGGAAAGCGAGAGGGCAACGCAGAAGAGGAACGGTTCAAATGGATATTAAAAGGGGGATGATGAGACAAGGAAAAGGGAGGAAGATGGAGACGTCAATAAGAGGAATGTAGAGTGAGTCTCTCTCTCTCTCTCTCTCTCTCTCTCTCTCTCTCTCTCTCTCTCTCTCTCTCTCTCTCTCTCTCTCTCTCTCTCTCTCTCTCTATCTCTCTCCTCTCTATCTCTCTCTCTCTCTCTCTCTCTCTCTCTCTCTCTCTCTCTCTATCTCCTCTCTCTCTCTATCTCTCTCTCTCTCTCTCTCTCTCTCTCTCTCTCTCTCTCTCTCTCTCTCTCTCTCTCTCTCTCTCTCAAATGCTGGCTGGCAGCAGGGGCTCTTTGAAGGACTAGCACCAGGGAGGAAGGAGAGAGGGAGGAGACTTCTAGAGGGAGATGAAGAGAGTAGTCTTTTGAAATATACTTTCATAACAAATCAACCCGGAGATTTAATCTAACAATCACAGCGCAGATGCAGAATTATCTACCCATCAGTGTTTTATCAGTCAAAACTATTTTTTAGGAGCCTCTATAAACTCAAATCATTGACGACAATATTTTGTATTTTTCAGAGATACGTCTTTTATAACCGGTCTTATCATTTCAGTCTTCAAAAGAAAATTGTTGGCTTACAAGGGCTGGGAAGAAAACAGAACAGTCCGAGCAGTTGATAAATAACTCCGTTCTGGTAAGAGGAATCTACTGGAAGAATGACAAGAGACTCAAGGCTTCACAATGGGATGTCCTAATCGTCTTCTACACGACAGTGGTAGCAGGGGAGAAAAAGTGAGGAGGAAGAAATGGAGAAAAAAAAATGGATGGAGCGCTCACAGCTGTATCACGATACAAGCTGGGACAGGTGTTTCCCTCCAAATTCCTTATCAGATTCAGGACATGATAGTGCTGTTTTCTGAGGGGGCACTTCCTCTTCCTGTGACATATGAGAGAACCAACCCTCCACCTCCTTCTGCTCGGCCCCAACTCTGTTCTATTTCTGACCACTACCGCCTCTCACTACACTGGCCACTTGTTACAGGATTGGCCTCTCCCAGCTCTAGATCACTGGGAGAAGGCGATACTCCGCGTCTCTCATTCTTAAGATAGGAAAAGAAGGGCAGGTGAGATTCGGAGTCCAATAGGGTGGCGCACAATTGGACCAGCGTTGTCCGGGTTAGGGTTTGGCCGGGGTAGGCCGTCATTGCAAATAAGAATTTGTTCTTAACTGACATGCCTAGTTAAATAAAGGTTAAATAAAAAAACATGTCTGGGTCCTCCAACACACATGTGGTAGGAGAGACACGCCGATCATCGACTCCAACACTAAGGACACCTATGAGACTCTCCTCTGTAGTCGTGTTATGTTGCATGCTAATCGTGCCAGGCATCATTATTAGCCAGCCCCAAACTGGATTAGTGAGCTCCCTATAGCTGGCCCTGACCCCGCTCTATGAATTTTAGGGAATCAGATGTGGAGCAGGGTTAAAATCAGGCCTGTAGGGACAACAGGAAGACCCCCTCCAGAGACTCTTTCTTACTACAATCCAGTGGTCAACATTGCTTCGGCTTCTCCTCCTCATATAGCTTGCTGCTCAAATAAATCCACAACTCATACAAGAATAATAACACACCCTTAGGAAAATAAGCCTTGCCGGGTGTGTGTGATGGAGCTGAACAATATAGTTTTGACAGGCTCAGAAGTAGCAAAGCTGTCACTATAGGAAACCCAGATGATGGGTGTGGCCAGATGATGGGTGTAGCTTTTTAACTCACAGTGGGGTAAGCTACACAGGCCACACCCATGTCTCTCCTTTCATTATCATTTGTTCTTCCTCTCTGCACACTTTCCTATCCCTGTTCTTACTTACTTTCTTCCCATGTCTTTCACATGCAGCTGCCACAGAAATAATTGTGTGTTTTCTTTCTTTTCACTCTCTTCTTTCCCAGCCCGTACAGAAATAGGTGTGTTTTCCCTCTTTCCTGTTGGCAGGCTGAGTCTGGTCTGCTGGTCTAGAGATGAGGAGGTGGCAGAATCATTGTGTTTTCTCACGGCAGGGTGCGGTTGGGTCCTTTTTTTCTGAGGCTTGTCTCAAGGCTCGGCAGCACTTGGACCAGAACATCTTGGCCACCCGCACAGACCTCTCCCTCTACCCGCCTGTCTGCCCACCACAAGACCAGGGTCCAGGGTACCAAGTTAGTGGTTGGTGGTTTCAGTCTGAGACAGGGGAAATATAGCTCCCTGGGCCAAGAGGGTTCATATGTCCCATAGAGGATCAAAGAGCTCCAACCTGAATACCAGCCAAGAACAGCGCATTACACAGGGTGGCCTGGAGGGTACCTGACCTCTCACACAAATGCACACACAGTGGCACATGCACACACACAAATCTCACCAGCACAAACACTCTGTCATCATCACACACTCTCAGGTCATTCCACCTCAAAAAGCACAAGAAAGAGTTTGGGCTTGTAGGAAAAATCTTCAAGAAAATGTTGTGATCCATTTAATAAACACAAAAGACCAGCAAAATGGATAAAAGGGTGTGAAAATAGCAGGAACAATGGCATCTAGTGTTCAAAACCTGGTACTTTCACACTAATTGATTGTGAAAATGCAAGCGACTTCAATGGCTAATTTCTCTGAACATGGGGGGGGGGAAAACTATCACCAGATTTACAGGGAATACATTACATAGGATGAAGAAGCAATACTCCAAGCCGAAGCTCCATACTACTTGTCAGACATAGAACTCAGGCTAGGGTTAGGGTTGAGATTTCATGTCAGACTCTCCCAATTGTAGTACTGCCTGGAGGTGTCACACTGCGTTGTTCGTTCACACTGCTCGTTCACGCTGCTCATTGGTAAGCAAATGCTCCTGCTACCTGTCTCTCCCTAACTTGTTGACCAGTGTTTTGGCTCACTGCCCTGCAATTTATTGCTTGTTTCTACAGCACCAACTTGCAAGTTGGTAAACTCCCGCATGTATAGTGTATGTGCAGCCAGGATCCATACAGTGAGCATGTCCTCCGCTTTCTCTGTTTTTCGTACTGATGTGTGACTCGGGTGTGTGTTTCTTGTGTGGGCTGTATTTACGAACTCACTGTAGCTCATAGCCCACTAGTAAATTCCTGTCAAGAAGAGAGACACGGACGCCCAGCTAGCCTAGCTAGCCTGTAGTTTCAAATGGAAGTAGCTAACAAATGTTTTCAACGCTGCAGGAGCTGTGTTTATTTTGCTCTATTCTGGGAAGATTTGGACTGTCCGGACTTTCAATGTAGCAACTGTTGGCTTGCAGAGGACTACAGGGGAAAAGTTGCTGCTCTTAGCAAACAAGTATAGAACTTACACACGCTACTAGGGAATCCACGCCTGCCTACTTTCTCTTTCTCTTCTACTCCAATAGCTGGATGCCGCTGTCCCGTCTTTCCACAGTCGACTGGCCGATGCTCTGCAGGGATCCCTCCCCAAAGGGGTCCCCATTCCCTGGAGAATGGAGTTAGCAGGATGCTTCTGGATGACTTAGTGGATGTTCCTATTCTTGACCCTAACAACCAGCCATGAAGGCACGTCAGTCGCCGTGGAAGTCGAAAGCAGCGGTCTTTGGCAATAGGGGCCTCCCTTGCTGTGGTAAGCCCGGACTGGACACAGACTTCTTCACTGGGGCCTTCCACTTCGTGATCGGATTCGGAGGTACCTGCGCCTTCGTTCTCTGTTCTGTCTCCCTCTTCGGTGGCTTCTACCTCTGGTTTAGATCTTCAGAGCTCGCCCCTGATAGGGCCATGATGATGTCTGAGATTCCGGCCCCTTCATCAGCCACGATGGATTCTACAGCTGGCTTGGGTCCATCAGGCCCCACCTCCCATTGGTCCTCGAGGGATCTCCTAAACCACTAGAGGCAAAAAAATGCCCGACCTTCTCAACCATTTCACCAGCCGTCATCATCGGCAGGGCCTAATATTGTGTATAAGAGGTCATACAAGAAGTTTGGCGGTGATTCCTACTGTATGTTGAAGATGTAAATAATATTTGCTGGTCTGTGGTATGTAACCAAGAGCAACCACACTGCACTTGACACATTTATGAAATTGCTTATTCCAGTTGCTAATAAGCATGCACCCATTAAGTAAATTACTGTAAACTGTTGAATCCCTGTGGATTGATGAGGAATTGAAAAATTGTATGGTTGCGAGGGATGAGGGAATGGCAAATAAGTCTGGCTGCACATCCGATTGGCAAATGTAATGCAAATTGAGAAATTGTAACTAAACTTAACAAAAAGAAGACGATACTGTACTATGAAACAAAGATAAATGATATAAAGAATGATAGTAAAAAGCTTTGGAGCACCTTAAATACAATTTTGGGCAAAAAGGCGAATTCGTCTTAATCGTTCATTGAATCAGATGGCTCATTCATCACAAAACACCACTGATATTGCCAACTACTTTAATGACATGCCACCCACAAATTCTGAACCCACTGTACACCTCCATGACCAAATTATGAAAGACAAGCATTGTAATTTTGAATTCCATAAAGTAAGTGTGGAAGAGGTGAAAGAAGAATTGTTGTCTATCATCAATGACAAGCCACCTGGGTCTGACAACTTGGATGGGAAATGACGGAGGATGATAGTGGAAGATATGGCAAATAGGAGTGGCAATCTCTTCAATCTAAGCCTACAGGAAGTGTGTGCTCTCAGGCCTGGAGGGAAGCACAAATCATTCCGCTACCCAAGAACAGCAAAGCACCCTTTACTGGCTCAAACAGCCGACTATACACTCTCAACATCACCAACCCTTAGTAAACTTTTGGAAAAAATTGTGTGTTTGACCAGATACAATGCTATTTCACAGTAAACAAATTAAGAACAGCTTTTCAGAATGCTAATAGGGAAGGGCATTAAACATGTATGGCACTTACACAAATGACTAATGATTGGCTGAGAGAAATTGATAATAAAAAGATTGTGGGAGTTGTTTTGTTTGACTTCAGTGCAGCTTTTGACATTATCGATCATAATCTGCTGCTGGAAAAACATATGTGTTAGGGCTTCACATCCCCTTCTATATTGTGGATCGACAGTTAGCTGCCTAACAGAACAGAGAGGGTGTTCTTTTATTTTATTTTTTACACCTTTATTTAACTAGGCAAGTCAGTTAAGAACAAATTCTTATTTTCAATGACAGCCTAGGAACAGTGGGTTAACTGCCTTGTTCAGAGGCAGAACAACAGCTATTTACCTTAGCTCGAGGATTCGATCTAGCAACCTTTCGGTTACTAGTCCAACGCTCTAACCACTAGGCTACCTGCCGCGCCGCCCTTTAATGGAAGCCTCTCCAACATAATCCTGGTAGTCAGGCATTCCCCAGGGTAGTTGTCTAGGACCCTTTTTCAATCTTTACTAATGACCTGCCACTGGTTCTGAGTAAAGTCTGTGTGTCTATGTATGCTGATGGCTCAACACTACACACGTCAGCTACCACAGCAAGTGAAATCACTGCAAGACTTAACAAAGCGCTGCAGTCAGTTTCAGAATGGTTGGCAAGAAATAAGTTAGTTCTAAATATTTAAAAAACTAAAAGCATTGTATTTGGGACAAATAATTCACTAAACTTCAACTAAATCTTGTAATGAATAATGTGGAAATTCAGCAAGTTGAGGACACTAAACTCCTTGGAGTAACACTGGATTGTAAACTGTCATGGTCAAAACATATTGATGCAACAGTAGTTAAAATTGGGAGAGGTCTGTCTATAATAAAGTGTTGCTCTGCCATCTTAACAACAAGGCAGTTCCTACAGACCCTAGTTTTGTCGCACCTGGACTACTGTCGTGTGGTCAGGTGCCACAAAGAGGGACTTAGGAAAATTACAATAGGCCCAGAACAGGGCAGCAAGGCTGGCCCTTAAATGTACACAGAGAGCTAATATTAATAATATGCATGTCAACCTCTCCTGGCTCAAAGTAGAGGAGGGATTGACTTCATCACTACTTGTATTTGTGAGAAGTATTGACATGTTGAATACACCGAGCTGTCTGTTTAAACTACTAGCACACAGCTCAGACACTCATACATGCCCGACAGGACATGCCACCAGAGGTCTCTTCACAGTTCCAAAGTCCAGAACAGACTATGGGAGGCGCAGATTACTACATAGAGCCATTACATGGAACTCTAATCCACATCAAGTAAATTCATGCAAGCATTAAAATCGGATTTAAAAATAATACATCAAAATACACCTTATGGAACAACGGGGATTGTGGAGAGACACACACAGGCACAGACAGACACATACACACGATAACCTACACACTATACACACATGTACACATGGATTTTGTGTTGTAGTAGAGTAGTGGCCTAAGGGCACATAGTTAATGTGTTGTGAAATGTAATGTTTTTAATAGTATATAACTGTCTTCATTTTGCTGGACCCCAGGAAGAAGCTAATGGCAGCAGCTAATGGGGATCCATAATAAATACAGATACAAATAGAGAACTGAAACTGTGTACTGGTTGTTGGGGTGGGATTGGCGTGGGTGTGGGGGGTCCGTGGGTGGCATTTTAATATTTATTGGATTTGTCATGTCTTAATAATAGGAAGAAGTTTGTTTCAGGGTACTATATTGAATATTATGCAAATCCTAAACATTTAAAAAGGGCCAATTTGGGTGCAATCAATTAGCTTAATTTCTCAGCGCTCAAATAAAATGTCAACAAAATAATGTTGCAGGAATGCTAATCTTATCTGTTTCTAACTACAGAAACTTCTGAACAATCTGTGATGGTGGGCGTCATGGCTTGCAGAAGTTACATGGAACTACTCTCTCAACATCACCACATTCAGCCTACTCTCATCAACAAAGAAAGGAACTTTAATACATAGCAAACCTAAATGCATACATGCGTAGGCACACATACACTGAGTGTAGAAAACATTAGGAACACATGCACTTTCCATGACAGACTGACCAGGTGAAAGCTATGATCCCTTATTGATGTCACTTGTTAAATCCACTTCAAATCAGTGTAGATGAAGGGAAGGAGACTGGTTAAAGAACCATTGTTAACCCTTGAGACATACACAGTGTGCCAGTCAGGGTGAACGAGCAAAACCAAAAAATTGCTGTGCGTATCAAGAATGGTCCACCACCCAAAGGACATCCAGCCAACTTGACACAACTGTGGGAAGCACTGAAGTCAACATGGGCCAGTATCCCTGCGGAACGCTTTCGACTCCTTGTAGAGGCTGCATTACATCCGGCTGTGTAAGGGAGTCCCATAGGGCGGCGCACAATTGGCCGAGCGTCGTCCTGGTTTGACCGGGGTAGGCGGTCATTGTAAATGAGAATTTGTTCTTAACTGACTTAGACCCCATGCCCTGACAAATTGAGACTGTTCTGAGGGGAAAAGCGGGTGAAACTCAATAGTAGGAAGGTGTTCCTAATGTTTTGTACACTACGTGTATATTATAAACCACACACACTAGACTTGCAGACTGTAGAGAGAATATGGGCTCCCTCTGGTATGAGCAGGAAAAACACAGTTAGAGCCCAGGCTGGTGTTGAAGGTACACTCACACCAGGTCATGAAACACCATACTAATTGCACAGCAAAGTGTGGGGTCCGTTTTGGAAGCTAAAATCAACGACCACCCACAGCAGCCTTAAACATAGTGATGTAAAAAAATATCCTGAATTACGAAAGTGAAATATCAAGCAACATAATAGCAATTTAGGCCCCAACCTACTGTTTAAAGCTTTAAAAACCGGGCTAATAATAAAGCCAAACAAAACACACTCTGGGAAGAACCTCATAATACAGCCAATCATACTGTGTAGCCTGGCTGGGCCACATAACCAACTAAGCATAAGAATTAATACGGTACCGTATCATATGAACAAGTATACACAGCCAAACTATAAAGACTTGATCCCAAACCTTCCGTCAATTAATCAGAACAGGTGCAGCCCTATGTATCCAGTATAGACGAACACATTCCAACTTTAGACCAACAGATTTTCATTTCACTCCATAGTGTACGAATGTTCTTTGAGTGTGTTAAAATGGGTCATGAGCTCCAGGTGCATTACTTTTTTGTGTCTGGGCTGCGCTTCAATCTCCTAAACAGCTGTGATAAGAGTCAACTGGCCCATCTGCTCTGAGATAGGGAAGGCAATAACGAGCCTGCTGGCCCACATCACACACTCACCCCCTAAAGGCACCAAGGCCCCCGGCTGGAAGATCATCCTATTATTGCTATCTCCACTCCACTCTCTGTGTGCGTGTGCGAGTGCGAGAGAGAGAGAGAGAGAGAGAGAGAGAGATAGCTGATCCCATCCTTACCGACTGCTCTCTGCGATAAGATATTTGGCTCCGAGGCTCTCTGATGAAAGTCTGAATGTAGATAAAGTGATAGCAAGGTATATGATACTATCTAATACCTCCTAAACCCCCTAAGGTCTGCTGCCCAATCCAGTTCAACACCTTGTAGCCTGACGGCGCTGGAGGAGATGGCTGCCGTTTTATGGTCTCCTAACCAATTGTACTATTGTGTGTTTTTTCACAACTTATTTTGTACATAATGTTTCTGCCACTGTCTCTTATGACCGAAAAGAGCTTTTAGATATCAGGACAGCGATTACTCACTCTGTACTGGAAGAATATTCTTTCTTTAACAAGTCAGACGCGAAGGATTTACCTCTGACACCCGAAAAGGCCCTCATCCCAGTCATTTGCAGGAGAAAGAGGCGGAGATATCGGAGACGTAGGTCTGGGTACCTTGTAAGGATTAGACGGTGCGTGGGTAATCTACCTTTATTGTCGGTCCTATTAGCCAATGTACAATCATTGGATAACAAAATAAACGAACTACGAGCATGTATATCCTACCAACGGTACATTAAAAACTGTAAAATCTTATGTTTCACCGAGTCGTGGCTGAACGACGACATGAAAAACATACAGCTGGCGGGATTTACACTTTTTCGGCAGGATAGAACAGCCGCCTCTGGTAAGACAAGGGTGGCGGTCTATGTAGCTTTGTAAACATTAGCTGGGGCACGAAATCTAAGGAAGTCTCAAGGTTTTTGCTCGCCTAGAGAGAGTATCACATGATAAGCTGTAGACCACACTATCTATATTCTTCGTAGCTGTCTATTTACTACCACAAACCAACGCTGGCACTAAGACCGCAGACAATGAGCTGTACACGGCCATAAGCAAACGGGAAAACGCTCATCCAAAGGCGGTGTTCCTAGTGGCCGGGTACTTTAATGCAGGGAAACTTAAATCCGTTTTACCTCATTTCTACCAGCATGTTAAATGTGCAACCATACGAAGAAAAAAATAATTCTAGACCACCTTTATTCCACACACAGAGATGCGTACAAAGCTCTACCTCGCCCTCCATTTGGCAAATCTGACCATCATTCTATCATCCTGAGTCCAGCTTACAAGCAAAAACTAAAGCAGGAAGCATCAATGACTAGGTCAATAATGAAGTGGTCAGATGACGCAGATGCCAAGCTACAGGACTGATTTGCTAGTACAGACTGGAATATGTTCTGGGATTCTGCCGATGGCATTGAGGAGTACCCCACATCAGTCACTGGCTTCATCAATAAGTGCATCGATGACATCGTCCCCAAAGTGACTGTACGTACATACCCCAACCAGAAGCCATGGATTACAGGCAACATCCGCACTGAGCTAAAGAGTAGAGCTGCCGCTATGCCCTCCGACGAACCATCAAACAGGCAAAGCGTCAATACAGGACTAAGACTGAATCATATTACAGCGGATCAGACGCTCGTCAGATGTGGCAGGGCTTGCAAACTATTACAGACTACAAAGGGAAGCACAGCTGCAAGCTGCCCCATGACACGAGCCTATCAGACGAGCTAAATCACTTCTATGATTGCTTTGAGGCAAGCAACACTGAAGCATGCATGAGAGCATCAGCTGTTCTGAAAGACTGTGATCTCGCTCTCCGTAGCCGATGTGAGCAAGACCATTCACAAGGCCGCAGGGCCAGACGGATTACCAGGACGTGGTACTCCGAGAATGCTCTGACCAACTGGCAAGTATCTTCACTGACATTTTTAACCTGTCCCTGACTGAGTCTGGAATACCAACATGTTTCAACCAGACCACTATAGTCCCTGTGCCCAAGAACACTAAGGTTACCTGCCTAAATGACTACCGACCCGTAGCACTCACGTCTGTAGCCATGAAGTACTTTGAAAGGCTGGTCATGGCTCACATCAACACCATTATCCCAGAAACCCTAGACCCACTCCAATTTGCATACCGCCCCAACAGATCCACAGATGATGCACTCTATTGCACTCCACACTGCCCTTTCCCACCTGGACAAAAGGAACACCTATGTGAGAATGCTATTCATTGACTACAGCTCAGCGTTCAACACCATAGTGCCCTCAAAGCTCATCACTAAGCTAAGGAACCTGGGACTAAACACCTCACTCTGCAACTGGATCCTGAACTTCCTGACGGGCCGCCCCCAGGTGGTAAGGATAGGTAACAACACATCTGTAATGCTGATCCGCAATACGGGGACCCCTCAGGGGTGCGTGCTCAGTCTCCTCCTGTACTCCCTGTTCACTCATGACTGCATGGCCAGGCACAACTCCAAAACCATCATTAAGTTTGCTGATGACACAACAGTGGTAGGCCTGATCCCCGACAACAATGAGACAGCCTATAAGGAGGAGGTCAGAGACCTGGCCGTGTGGTGCCAGGATAACAAACTCTCCCTCAACGTGATCAAGACAAAGGAGATGATTGTGGACTACAGCAAAAGGAGGACCGAGCACAACGGGGCTGTAATGGAGCAGGTTGAGAGCTTCAAGTTCCTTGGTGTCCACATCACCAACAAACTATCATAGTCCAAACACACCAAGACAGTCGTTAGCATTGGCTTGTGAAACTAACTTCCTTCATACTGGGTGCAGAGACATAAAAAGGTGTCCATGAGTTCATCTGACACTAGGGAAGTAGATAAAGGGCTTCATTGCCAAAATCCCGAAGTATCCCTTTAATGTCAGTCATGTGTTCCCCCATAAATGTACAGGTAAGGGGGAGAGGGAGAGATTATGAAAGAGAGAGATAATGACTGACCAAGACTCAGAGAACAATATTAGAGAGAGCGAGAGAAAGAGAGAAAGGTGAGAGAGAACGAAAGAGGGGAAGAGAGATTCAGCACAACAAGCAACACTGTTTTCACGCTTGTGGGCCAAGAGAAATTAACCTCAACATTAGAAACCTTGTTATACAGTAGACATGATAAATTAGAGCTTGGGTCATAAACATCACAGCAGAATTACAGTCAGACTAACCCATAACCCTGGACAAAGGAAAGCAAATGGACAGAAACGGCACCAAATCAAACAAAATTCAGCTTAAACTGATGAGAAAATAAGAACAGATACAGCAGCATAATGACTACTGATCAGAGGTGACCTAGGTGAGAAAAACATACAGAACCCATTCTCTAGTCTTTGCCTTTTCTATATCCCCTGTGCCTACATTAACCATAACAAATGTAGGCACATAAAACAACAACCCTCTTAAATCACCCCAAAAAGTGAACTATCTAACTGAATCGTGTGAAATTTGACTTTTCAACCGTATTGTAATATTTTGACTGTTCCAGCACAGATGTACTCACTGGGTCTGTGCCAGGCAGCCTGGAGCCAGGGTCGGCTGGGAGTCTGGGATGTGCTGCAGGTTAGTGAGCTCCAGCATGTCCACCTGAACATCAGTGGTGTGTCCTGGAAGAGGCTGCAGCACAGTCAAGATCTTCTCCACCAGGCTGTCACCATGGTGACCAGCAGCCCCTGAGGACAAATACAAACATAGAGAAATGTAAAACCAACAACATAGTCCAAGTAAACATAAACTCCTGTGTAAGTGGAATAGAATGGGGACTGCGGAAGTGTCACAACAAAATACCCTTTCTGTTAGGGAGGTGCAGCAAGATGATGTCATTGAGATGTGGGGAAAGTGTGCATGTGTGTTTGACTCTGCTGCAGGTTGACATGTTTATGGACATCAGAAATTGTACAAGATTGTGACATGCACCTGTTAGATCCAGTGTCCTGTCGATGAAGACGATGGATGCTTTATTGGTGGCAGTCTTTCTGCGGCTTTTTGCTTGAGGATGGTTGGCCAGTTCCCCAGCGATGAGACGGCTCATTGGACCCACTGCAAAGCTCTCCTCCCGGGTGCTGGTGGACTCAAACATGGAATTAACCGCAGAGGCCAGGGTTTTAATTTCAATCTGCAACTCCGGAGTAAGAGACTGCATGTCAACATCAGTCAAACTGACAAACCTCTTCTTCTCTGTTCGTTTTATATTGATGGTCTTGAGGTCCTGTGGCAACAGCGGGAACAGGTGCGCGAAGGTTGGTGCGAGAAGGAGCTGTGGTGACACCGGAGCGAAGACCACGGGCGCATGTATAACTTCAGCGGTGTAGTTCATATCTCCCATCCACTCGCTCAGCTTCTCTTCAAACTGCTCGAACACAGGGTTCCCCTCTAATTCAGCAGTGACATTGTTAGCGAGGAGTTGTATAGAGTGGGCTACGGTGGTGAAAACAACACAATACTGAAAGTGACTGAGTCCAATAATGTCTTTGATAATGTCAGCTGTCCTCCCCTTCAACAGAGTGCTCACCACAAACACAGCTTTTGGTTCGTTTTCACCACCGGCTTCGAAGCTTGAAAACTCTTTTAAATTACGAGCACCAGCCTCAAATACACTTGTAGCTCCACCGTTCCAATGAAGACTCTCAGCACACTTGTCGTCCATGAATACAACAGCTTTCTTTACCTTTGACAACACTTTGTCCCACATGTGACCGGGGAAACACGTAAAGACCTCAATCGGTAACATTTTGTAAATGCAACTGTCGTTTAGACCGACCAAAAATACAAGATTTCTATAAAATTGTCAGGTAGAAGTTATTTCAAAACAACAACACAAACACATGTGAGTCTCTTAATAGTGATGTGGCGTTCCACGTCGCGACAGATATACGTCATCATGCAGCTGCTGCGCCGGTTTCCATGTAAGAATGTGCTGCATTTGCTATTTCTTACCTCCTAGCATATGTTATCATTGCTTATTTGTGTACTTCTTGTATGTATACAGACTATTCTACATTATTTTTTTTAAATTAAACAATATATATATATATATATATATATATTTTTTTTTTTTTTTTTTTGCTATTTCTTACAAAACTGAAAGCAGACTAATTTGAGTTTCCTCATAATAGCTATATACTATCCACACTACACAAAAATACATTTATTTTTTGACTAAATTGAAAAAAATAAACCATACATAAATAAAGGTATGCTTGTCATGAGTTCAGAAACAAAGCAAGCTTGTTTGACCCTGGCAAATACTGTACTACTTTATATACTTTAAGAAATTGATACATTGTCTCATCTCGAGACATACTGACCAATGGTAGAGTCCTGTTTCTTCCGACGTAGATTTACGTCGTGTATAGAAAGGTCCCTATAGAAACGTGTGTGGGTAAAGTAAACTGTCACTTTTTTTTTTTTTACCATTAAGGTTTGTTTTACGCATGCTACCGAATACCGATAAGGTTACAAGCCGTCCTATTCCGTTATTTATTTTAAATCCCCGTTATATGTAACAGTTTGACATTTGAACATCTGCTCTGTAAAAATCTCAAGTTTGGCGAAATAACTGGATTTTCAATTCGTTGCCAGTTATTGTATTTGATAGAATATCTGTCAAGTTGTGATTCACAGAAGTGACTGGATTTGGGTAGACATGTCCGCAGAAATGGACAAAGCAACTGATGCAAGCGGGGGCGATGAAGAAGAATGGTTATATGGAGGTATGCTAGTCAAAACAGATTTGATGACACTATCTAGCGCATAAATAGTAACATTTTCTTTTGTCCACTGCTCTGTGTTTGGCAAACTTGAAAGTACGTGAGCTAAACAGTTCTGTTAGCTAGAAAGCTAACCACAACACCAGAAACAACACGTGCACCAGCTTACCACGTTGACATCGCAACAGCTGTTGGCGATGTTTTTTTCTCTCTTGCTAAGCAGAAAGAATGATTGAGTTCTGGCATTTACAGTAGATATTTGGAGACTGTCATTTTGTCTGTTTAGGTTTTGAAGTGTGTGTATGATGCAAACATGCTGATGTTTCTTTTTTGTGATAGATGAGAGTGAGGAGAAGGAAGAGGAAGAGGCACCTAATAGGTAAGTGACAGGTGAAACACCCACTGTTAAACTGTCTGTTTTACATAGCAGACAGTCACATGGCTGTCTGTCCTATTCTGTCCTCAATTTACCACTTGCCTAGATCTCAAATATGTACTGAGCATTCCTGCAAACCAGACCTACACCAGACTACACTGTTAAATTGTTCCTTTTGTAAAATACTTATGCCCACATAAATTAGGTGTGTATATACTTGCAGCATAATACAAATGTTGGACACACATCCACACATTATATATTTATTTATTTATTTATACCCATCTTTTTTTTGTGGCACTTACACAAATGACACCTGTTCAGCTTTTTACACGAATATACTAATCACGTGTCTATGTTATGCTGTTTGAGATTCACAACATATATTCACACTATTCACTCTTAGTCAGCTTGTACTGGTTCTGCAAATCTGTTTTATTACCTTCTCCAGCGTCATCCCCCCCTGTTTGCACTAATGATTCTTGTGTTCAAACCATTTTGACCGTGAGTGATAATTTACGACAGTAAGCAGTGAACTGATTTGAAATAAGATGGGCTAGCAGCAGCTTCATGCCCCATTAGGACCAATTTTGCTTTATTAATGAAGCGTTCAGATTGAATGCACTTCTCACTGCTCAATAATGACTGAGCGATATCATAATCGTTGTCTCTGGGTTGCGTGTGTTTGACGCCAGTGTGCGCGCAACGCCTGAAATGTGCGGCCTGTCAAGTGGAACATTAAGAACAGTTTGGATGCTTGTTAAATCCGTGGCAGGGCAAGCACTGTTTGTTTGAACGGGGTAAAGTGGATCTAAGCCATCATTAGATAGGGGTTCTGACGGTTGCTCATTGGGCTTTGTTAAAGCATATCGCCTCGGCGTAAACGCAGCCTGATTCATCAGTTAAGCTACAGTTACTTCACCTACAACACCGCCCTCAGAGAGGGAGAGCGAGAGTACGTGTGTGTGTCACGCAACATGCCATGGGGAGCATGTTATCTAAATGATATCACATCTATCAAGCTCTGGTCCACTTAAAGAAAGGATGAAGAGAGTTGACCCTTTTCAGAATCAAACATGGTCCGGCAGCTCAAAGAGAGACTATTATGTTACGTTAGGGACTCTTCAGGCAATAGGCTGTCATTTTACATGTATCCCTTTACAAGGAAATGTATTTAGTCTGCAGACAAGTGATATCCCTGTTTGCAAATCTCTTTTAACTTTCCCCTTATTGTCTATTCTTCAAATGTTACAAAAGTCTCAGTTTAAGTAGACGTTGTGGTCCTAGTGATGTTGTGTGTTTTCTTTTCACAGTGCAAAGGCCCAGCCGACTGCTGAGGAGGTCCATGAGAATGGAGTAGTGAAGCAGGTACCTACTGCTGAGGGTTATGGAGGAGTCAACCTGGGATAAACAACTCCCTTCTGAACCTGACTCACCTGTTGGAATGGCAATCCATCATGGAATTCCCTCAGAACCAAACTTTCTACTTGGAATATTCTTCTTTAACTGTGTGTGTGTGATTCATGCAAACATGCTTTTATGAATGTATATTGTCTTTGTGTTTCTGTAATGTCAGGATACAGGCCAGGAAGATGAAGAAAGTGACAGTGACAGTGAGGATGATGATGACGTGTGTGTAACCATTGGCGATATAAAGACCGGAGGCTCGTCTCAGCCTTTCAAGTGAGTATCTATACAATAGCAAGGTGTTAACCTCTTAGATGTAAGGTCCCCTTTTTCGACCTGCGTGGTTCTTGTACCGGTTCCCACCTACATTTTCGCTTATAAATCGATCAGTGGATACCGTAGATCGAAATGGCTTGCTTTGAGCGATAGTATAATTTGATTATGCTATATTTAGATAGCATATACAGTTGAAGTCGGAAGTTTACATACACTTAGGTTGGAGTCATTAAAACTCGTTTTTCAACCACTCCACAAATTTCTTGTTAACAAACTATAGTTTTGGCAAGTCAGTTAGGACATCTACTTTGTGCATGACACAAGTAATTTTTCCAATAATTGTTTACAGACAGATTATTTCACTTATAAATTACTGTATCACAATTCCAGTGGGTCAGAAGTTTACATGCACTAAGTTGACTGTGCCTTTAAACAGCTTGGAAAATTCCAGCAAATGATGTCATGGCTTTAGAAGCTTCTGATAGGCTAATTGACATAATTTGAGTCAATTGGAGGTGTACCTGTGGATGCATTTCAAGGCCTACCTTTAAACTCAGTGCCTCTTGGCTTGACATCATGGGAAAATCAAAAGAAATCCGCCAAGACCTCAGAAAAAAGTGTAGACCGCCACAAGTCTGGTTCATCCTTGGGAGCAATTTCCAAACGTCTGAAGGTAACACGTTCATCTGTACAAACAATAGTACGCAAGTATAAACACCATGGGACCACGCAGCCGTCACACCGCTCAGGAAGGAGACACGTTCTGTCTCCTAGAGATGAATGTACTTTGGTGTGAAAGGTGCAAATCAATCCCAGAACAACAGCAAAGGACCTTGTGAAGATGCTGGAGGAAACGGGTACAAAAGTATCTATATCCACAGTAAAACGAGTCCTATATCGACATAACCTGAAATGCCGTTCAGCAAGGAAGAAGCCACTGAAGAAGCCATAAAAATGCCAGACTACGATTTGCAACTGCACATGGGGGCAAAGATCGTACTTTTTGGAGAAATGTCCTGAGGTCTGATGAAACAAAAATAGAACTGTTTAGTCATAATGACCATCATTAATTTTGGAGGAAAAAGGGGGAGGCTTGCAAGCCGGAGAACACCATCCCAACCATGAAGCACAGGGGTGGCAGCATCATGTTGTGGGGGTGCTTTGCTGCAGGAGGGACTGGTGCACTTCACAAAATAGATGGCATCATGGGGGAGGAAAATTATGTGGATATATTGAAGCAACATCTCAAGACATCAGTCAGGAAGTTAAAGCTTGGTCGCAAATGGGTCTTCCAAATGGATAATGACTCCAAGCATACTTTCAAAGTTGTGGCATAATGTCTTAAGGACAACAAAGTCAAGGTATTGGAGTGGCCATCACAAAGCCCTGACCTCAATCCTATAGAAAATTTGTGGGCAGAACTGAAAAAGCGTGTGCGAGCAAGGAGGCCTACAAATCCGACTCGGTTACACCAGCTCTGTCAGGAGGAATGGGCCAAAATTCACCAAACGTATTGTGGGAAGCTTGTGGAAGGCTACCCGGAACGTTTGACCCAAGTTAAACAATTTCATGGCAATGCTACCAAATACTAATTGAGAGTATGTAAACGTCTGACCAATTGGGAATGTGACGAAATACATAAAAATTGAAATTAATTATTCTCTCTACTATTGTTCTGACATTTCACATTCTTAAAATAAAGTGGTGATCCTAACTGACCTAAGACAGGGCATTTTTACTTGGATTAAATGTCAGGAATTGTGAAAAACTGAGTTTAAATGTATTTGGCTAAGGTGTGTATAAACTTCTGACTTCAACTGTAAGTCATTTCAAGCCTTATTCGTACAGTTTTGTTGAATAGGAAATGCATCATGTAAAATATTTAATATTTTAGTCATATTTGTGCTGTGTACTCCAGCTTGTGTCCTCAATAGTGACGACACCTCAACAATTTAACTATTTTTACCAGAAAGGTTTTAACCTTTTTTTGAGTATGCAGCATTACTAGTTATTGTTTATGGCCCTCTCATGATAAATCATTACTTTTCGGGATTACGTAGATTACATTTCTGATTACTTTAGTTACATTTAACTGGTTTTAAATACAACAGTGTGTTACTGTCCTGCAATCTGGATTAGTTTTGATGCTCCAACTTGAGTTGAAAAGAGCATAATATATTAGACCATGTACATTTTAGGTGGAAAAACCTTTTGTAGAGAGCTTTTTTTCACCTGGCTATTGGCGCAACTAGCATCTATTGCTGTTGCCTCTCCTTTGTCACATCATTTTATGAGTCATGATTATGGTTCTATGTTACAGTATGCATCTTTGGCAGCATTTTATCTCACCACCCATGTCACTTTCAGGGGTCTTCAAAGCACATTCCCCCGCATGAGTCATGGGCAGCGTTTACACAGGCAGCCCAATTCAGATTTTGTTTTCTTTGACCAATCGGTTCAGCTCTGAAAAAGAGATGTGAAAAAATCTAATGTGATTGGTCAAAAGAACAATTAGTGGAACCAATGAGTTGGGCTGCCTGTAAGTGCAGCACGTCTCTGTGTGTGTCCCCTTCTAGTGGTGATGATATTTTTTTTTTTCATTGTGTAGTGCTTTTGGATCCACACCAGTTAATCTCAACATTAAGGCTGCAGGGAGAACACATGCGTCAGGTAAACACCCCTCATCTATTCCTGACTTCTGACCTTAGAAGTGAGTGTACAAAACATTAGGAACACCAGCTCTTTCCATAACATAGCTTTCACCTGGTCAGTCTATGATCCCTTATTGATGTCACTTGTTAAATCCACTTCAATCATTGTAGATGAAGGGGAGAAGACAGGTTAAATAAGGATTTTTAAGCCTTGACACAATTGAGACATGGATTGTGTATGTGTGCCATTCAGGTAGTGGTAAGAGTGTGAAGTGAATGTGTCATTGACTGTGTCCTGTTGTTTCTGGTGCAGTTGGCCCCAAAGCCAAAGGAGTGGACCTGGATGCACTGGGCAGTGTTAACGGAATCCCTGTGTTGGAGGTCGACATGGAGTCTTTTGAAGAAAAGCCGTGGAGAAAGCCTGGTAAGGGGTGTGTGTTGGTTGGTGTGAGGTTATGTCTTTTTGCGTGTTCTGTGCAGGTGTGAGCTCAGGTCTGGCTGATGAATGGTTTGTGACGCGGTCTGTTCAGCTTTCAGTTATGTTTGTGTTTAGGTTCGGACCTCTCGGACTACTTTAACTATGGCTTTAACGAGGACACCTGGAAGACCTACTGTGAGAAACAGAGGAGACTACGCATGGGGTATGAGGGCATGAACCACGCTTCGGCCACTAAAATCATGGTAAGATATCATTACTTTTGGACATACAGTGCCTTCAGAAAGTATTCACACCCCTTGGCTTTTTCCACATTTTGTTGTGTTACAGCCAGAATTTAAAATGGACACACAATCTACACACAATACCCCATAATGTCAAAGTGGAATTATGCTTTTAGAAATGTTTACAAATACATTTAAAATGAAAAGCTGAAATGTCTTGAGTCAATAAGTATTCAACCCTTTTTTTGTAATGGCAAGCCTAAAATAAGTTCAGGAGTAGAAATGTGCTTATGTCATATAGTAAGTTGCATGGACTCATGTGGTGTTCAATAATAGTCTCTTACATGATTTTTAAATGACTACCCCATCTCTGTACCCCACACATAAAATTATCTGTAAGATCCCTCAGTCGAGCAGTGAATTTCAAGTACAGGTTCAACCACAAAGACCAGGGAGGTTTTCCAATGTTTCTCAAAGAAGAGCACCTATTGTTAGATGGGTCAAATATAAAATAAAAAAGCTGACAATGAATTTCCCTTTGAGCATGGTGCCGTTATTAATTACACTTTGGATGGTGTATCAATACACTCAGTTGCCGGAGAGGAAGGAAACCGCTCAGGGATTTCACAATGAGGCCAATGGTGAATTTAAAACAGTTACTGAGTTTAATGGCTTTGATAGGAGTCTGAGGATGGATCAACAAAATTGTAGTTACTCCACAATACTAGCATAAATGACTGAGTGAAAAGAAGGAAGCCTGTAAAGAATAATAGAAATTCCAAAGCAAATACTGCAAAACATTTGGCAAATAAATGTACTTGTGTTAATAAATGTACCAACACGTCACTGAGTATCACTCTTCATATTTTCAAGCATGGTGGTGGCTGCATCATGTTATGGGTATGCTTGTCATCGACAAGGACGAGGGAGATTTTTTAGAATAAAAAAATATGGAATAGACTAAGCACAGGCAAAACCCTAGAGGAAAACAGTCTGCTTGGTTCAGTCTGCTTTCCAGCAGACACTGGGAGACAAATTCACCTTTCAGCAGGACAATTACCTTAAACACAAGGTCAAATATACACTGGAATTTCTTACCAAGACGACATTGAATTTTCCGAATTGGCCTAGTTACAGTTTTGACTTAAATTGGCTTGAAAATCTATGGCAAGACTTGGAAATGGCTGTCTAGCAATGATCAACAACCAACTTGACATAGTTTGAATATTTTTTTTTTTTATAATGCGCAAATATTCAAAAATTGAGGTGTGCTATGTTCTTAGACTTACCCAGAAAGACTCACAGCTGTAATCGCTGCCAAAGGTGATTTTAACATGTATTGACTCAGGGGGTTGAATACTTATCTAATCAAGATATATTAGTGTTTTATTTTCTATTAATAAAATCAATTACACAATTCAATCCATTTAATCCCACTTTGTAACACAGCAAAATGTGGAAAAAGCCAAGGGGTGTGAACACTTTCTGAAGGCACTATAGATATAATATTATAGATTATCACAGTATAAGTGCAAGAATTGTTCCCATTTTAAGAAACATTCTCAGGCTTTGACATTGAGGCTGTGTGAGTGAGTTGCTGTTCCTCTTAGGTCCACCAGGGACGTTCAGCCCATGGCGATAGGGATGGGGCCCTTTCCTGCTTAAGGTCTGACTACTCCTCCCCCAGCAACCACTACAATTCAGGCTCCTCCAGGTAGGTACTCTGCCCCCACCCTCTCCCCTTCCTACCACTGTGTATGTATCACAGCAGCTGTGGCATGAAGGACCAGACTACGCATGTCTATGGTAACCACTACCAGCCTAGCCTGCCATCACTGCCACACTTCACTGGTCAGTGTCACCTGGACCCCATCAAGGTGGTCAATTTATTTAGATTTTTTTTATTTGACCTTTATTTAACCAGGTAGGCCAGTTGAGAACAAGTTCTCATTTACAACTGCGACCTGACAGTCAATGGGTCAAGTTTGTATTGGTCAGTGGTACCTGTGTCTGAGGTAATGTTCTTACCAAACACAATGTTACATCCTGAAATGTTACAAGTCATGGAAGGTATGCTAAGTCACTTAACTATTAAGTGGTTTGAAATAAAGGTAGAGGTGCTGCGAGCGTTGCTTAGTTAAAGTGCTCTGTTCCCTCTCTAATGAAGTCCTCATGTGCACCACCTCCCGTCACGTTCCTGTTAACGGCCACCTGTGAAGCGTTGTTTAGCGTTGGGGCAGGCTGAACCCTGCGGGGGGGGGGGGCTGCTTTTACCGTGTGAAGACGGAGGCCATGGAATTTGACTGCTCAATTACAGCGGCCAATCATTTACGGGCTTGGGCTCGTAGTAGCAGGCATTAGCAGACTGTGTTAGTAAATACTCCTCCTCTCCTCTCAGCCCCATGGCCTCATTCTGGTTCCACTCAGGGACCAAGTGCTCTACACCTCAAGGAGGAGTGATGGACTATTACAAACACACACACCCACCCCTCCTCTCTCTCGCCCTCTCTCACTCTAGCTGTCTCTCTCTCTTTCACACGCTCTCTCACTCTAGCTGTCTCTCTCTCTTTCACATGCTCTCTCACTCTAGCTGGCTCTCTCACTCTAGCTGTCTCTCTCTCTTTCACACACACTCTCTCTCACTCTAGCTGTCTCTCTTTTACACGCTCTCTCACTCTAGCTCTGGCTCTTTCCCTCTCCCCTCAGCTACCCTCTCGCTCACTTGCTCCCTCCAATCCTGTCTGTTGTGAGTTTTAGCATGGCTCATGTCAGGTTGGTCCAGACTACAGACAGGGGGACAAGGGTGACCAAGACGGGCCACTTAATTAAAGGTCTGTCTCTATAATATGCCCCCTCCTCCTCCTCGCTCCCTCAGCAAAGTTCCCCCAGTGGAGGTCATATGATTCTGAGCATTATTCAGCCAGGGGGAAAGCAGGAAGTCAGAGCATGACAAATACACACAGCATTGTGCAAAGGATAAAGTGTTAAACGAGGTCCCACACTACACTACAGACCATCTCTCTCACTCTATTGAGCTGTGAGAACGCTGGCAGCTCCAGAAGGGTGAAAGTGGAAACTTGATGCTTGGTTGAAGGAGCAGATATTTGATTCTTTCCACATTCTCTAGATGACTGTGTCCAGCCTAAGGGAGGCTGTTGGTGGAATGGGGTTATCGTAGACCTTTCTTGTTACATAAAACTGTCATTTTAAGTTGCGACGTGTGTGTCAGCTTCCGGGGCTAAGCTGCTTTGTTTTCTATTTATCTGATATTCTGGTGTTTTTAGAGGCCAGAGAGAGGGACAGAGAGAGGGGGCATTAGTGAGCCTGTAGCTCATAGCATCACATCGGGCTGCTGCATGATGCAGTTTTTCTGCTTTCCTCTTGTAATGTTTACTTTAGATTAAGTCCTAGTGACAGAAAGGGGTTAGTGTCCCATCTGTGTTTGGGGACAGGGGGGTTGTTTTGGGGAAGTGTTGTTAGCAGAGTGCAGTGAGAGGATGACCCAGATAAGGAAGGTCATGAATTAATGGACCTGGAGGATGCTGATGGGGTCACAGGCATTATATAAGTCTTCTACATCTGTAGTTTATGGGATTTTGAAGGCAAAAGGCCATACCCAGGTCACATCCTGAAATGTATCTGCATTTTATAACTCTATAACTAAAAACAAGAGATATACCTAAATATGCATACTTGTTATACATGTTCCATGCACAGATACCAGTTGTATTATGTATTCTGTGTGTTTACTCTGTGTTCTGTGCTGGTCAGTAGAAAGCCATGCGGCACCATTGATGTTATTGGGGGACAAACTGGTACCATCAGCCGGGTAGAGGGACGAAGACGTCACAATATAGAAGGAAATAACATCCAGGTAATGTGTGTCTGTTTTAATGTGATATTCTAAAATACACCCTGGGTGTTTCTCAGTATACATACTACCGTGCACCGCACTCTCATGCTCAAGTCCATTCTCCGAGGGCGTTCTCTTGAGTACGTTCTTGTGAGGACAAGTGTGGAGACCACATAAAATATTGATTTGAGAAGCACTCTCACTTCCCCCTACTGTATTACCTCACCCTGCACCTCCCCATTCATTGAACCTTCTTCCAGCCAGGACAACGGCAATAGAGACTAAACAAGTTTATACACTAAGCAAATGTTTTACGTCATACTTCTGAGCTAGCTGTATGGGAATCGTAATAATCTAGCTAGCCAGCTAGTTTAACAGGTAAAAACGATGTAAAACAAGTGTTATGCAAGGTATATGGCTAGCTGTCCTATTCTTTGTGGGTAAATGGCTACTAATTCTAAGTTGTTAGCCATATTACATTTCTATGTGCTTTGACTGAGTATTGTAGGCAGGTAAATGTGCCAAAAATGGACACGGTATGTATTTATTAACGTACCAAGATAAAATATTGTGGTCAGGCAACATATTAGTTGAATGGGCAACATCTCTCGCGTCAGATCAAATAATGGCCGACATTGCTTTCAAGAAATATTGCGTTGTTTTTTTGCACGGTTGCGTCATATTTCTGTGCATACTCTCTGACGCTTGCGTCGATGCATGCTTCAAAATACACCACATCACCAAAAGTATGTGGACACCCCTTCAAATTACTGGATTCGGCTATTTCAGCCACACCCGTTGCTGACAGGTGTATAAAATCGAGCACACAGCCATGCGATATCCAACAAATGTTGGTAGTAGAATGGCCTTACTGACGAGCTCAGTGACTTTCAATGTGGCACCGTCATAGGAAGCCACCTTTCCAACAACTCAGTTTGTCACATTTCTGCGCTGTTAGAGCTGCCCCGGTCAAAAATGAAGTGCTGTTATTGTGAAGTGGAAACGTCTAGGAGCATCAACGGCTCGGCCACGAAGTGGTAGGCCACACAAGCTCACAGAACGGGACTGCCGAGTGCTTAAGTGCGTAGCGTGTAAAAATACGTCTGTCCTCGGTTGCAACACTCACTACCGAGGTCCACTACTGAGTTCCAGTGAAGGGAAATCTTAACACTACAGCATACAATGACATTCTAGAAAATTCTGTGCTTCCAACTTTGTGGCAACAGTTTGGGGAAGGCCCTTTTTCTTGTTTCAGCAAGACAATGACCCTGTGCACAAAGCGAGGTCCATACAGAAAGGGTTTGTTGAGATCGGTGTGGAAGAACTTGACTGATCTGCACAGAACCCTGACCTCAATCCCATCGAACATCTTTGAGATGAATTGGAACGCCGACTGCGAGCCAGGCCTAATCACCCAACATCAGTGCCCGACCTCACTAATGCTCCTGTGGCTGAATGGAAGCAAGTCCCCAGGGTAATGTTTCAACATCTAGTCGAAAGTGTGGAGGCTGTTATAACAGCACAGGGGAGGACCAACTCTATATTAATGCCCAAGATTTTGTTTTAATGAGATGTTCGACAATCAGTTGTCCACATACTCTTGATCATGTAGTGTACGTACTAACAGAATACTCATCCGAGAAGTGCCCCCCCCCCCGTGCTCCGTTTCACATACTTTGATTCAGAGTCATGCTCCAACCCTCCTGTACTGCAATTTGCATGTTCACGGTAGTATGCATAGTGAGAAAAAAAAAACTATCTTTCCTCCTTGCATTAAGCTAGTAAATGTACCTACCTAGTCTGAGATTTGTTTTTGTGTGTGCATTGCAGGTGCTTTCTGAGCCCCCCTCTGATGCTGAGCCTACTCCCACTAAGATGCCCCCCTTTTTTCCTCCCAACATCCCCCCGCCTCCTTTCCCGCCTCCACCCCACAATGTCAGCTCCGCCCCTCCACTCATTCCTCCACCACGTAAGTGACCTCAGCCCCACAAACGCACACTAGCGCACAAACACTGCTCCATGTCTGGGTGTCCTCTGATCAGCAGCACAGTTATGGAATGTAGAGGATAAGGTTAAGGATTGCATAAAGACACTGCTTGGAGGTCAGACAGACTGGTGAGGGTCACTCTCTTGACGCCACGGCGTGTTGGCTCCCTGGGGTCATGGGAAGATGACGTTGAACTATGACATTTCCCACTGTGATTAATTAGTGTTAGTGGCCACAATTTCTCTCTCTTTTTCAATCTCTGTTTTTCTCTCTCTCATTCTCTCACTCGCTCTTTCTCTCTCTCTGGCTCTTTTTCTCTCTTTCTCTCACTCGCTCTCTTTCTCCCTCTGGCTTTCTCATTCTCGCTTTCTCTTTTTCTATCTTTATTTCTCTCTTTGGCTCACTTTCTATTTATTTCTATCTTTCTCTCTCTCTCTCGTCCCACTGTGATTAATTAGTGTGAGTGGCCACAATTTCTCTCTCTATTTTTCTCACTCGCTCTGTCTGTGTATGTGTTGATGCATCATTAGTACAGCTGAGGGGTTTGCGGGAACAGATTACAGTATAACCCAGAGTTGCAGGTGGAAATCCCATGCTGAGAACCCTTGAAGGACAGGCTTTTTTTAACCCGCCATGCGTCATGGAGCATCCAGCTGTATAAATGACTGATACGTTCACCATGCCAATCCTGGAGGAATTGTGTTTGAAGCTGCACCATAAGTGATAATAAATAACACTGCATGTTGAAGGACAGGGTTGAGAGTTGGAGGTGGGTTAACATAACATAAATGTGTGTTTGTGTGCGCATGTGTCTGCCCTCTCTGGGTGAGTGTCTTCCCCCCAGGTGTGTGTAATTCTGTCCAGGTGTGTGTCTGTCAGTTTGCCTGACTTCCTCCTCATCTCCTGATGAATATGAGGCAGAAGGCAGGAAGGACCCTCTGGCCTGAGCTCACAGCTGATCGCAGGCTGCTACCGCTTCATCTTCAAAGATTCCAAAATAGCAGGCCCCCTACTCACCCCTCACGCACCCCCAGCACCCCCTAAGTTCATTGAGCTCCATACCGCCTGTTGTTCAATGCGTGCCAAAACTCCTAATATAACGAAAATATCAAACATCCCGGTGACCCTGGCTTTGAAGTGTTTTTTTATTATCTGTGCCACTCCTCCTCCTTTAAGTTACAGGCCCTGCCTCCTTTTGTGATGCAAATGTCCAACGTGATAAAAATAGCTCCTGGAAAAAAGAAAAAGTGCAGAGCCAGCAGATTGTGGCACAAGAAATGTGCTGAACAGACCAACCATGGAAAGAGGGAGAGAGAGGGGGCTTTGTTACTCTTGGTGCAGTAGGGTCACATTAGCGGTCTAGTATTATTGCATGATGGGGACACGTTTTAGTGCAGGGTTGTGTTGTCATTGCAGGCCAGTTTGTGTAGTGAAGCACTAAGGGATGTTGTCTGGAGCTCTAGTGTAGCACTTCTTGTACTGATCAGTGTAGTTTGGCAGATACCGTGTGGGTAGTTTGACACCTGTACTGACACTATCCCTGTAAAAGCAATGTTATCAGTGTCTGTAGACCAGGTTTCTGGGTCTGTTAGTCTCAGCAAACAACACACGTTCCCACAACTTTAGAGATCGTTCCATACGTCATTACCTAACGTTTTCATATGAATGTTCCGGTGATGTGCAAGGACTGTTTCCAGGAAACCGTTCCCTTTAATGTTAAACTGAATTTACCCAGAACGTGGTTACCATGTTCTCAGAATATTAATGTTCTAGTCACATTTCATGGGATGTTGCAAGAACATTAATGTGTCGTTTTTTTTTTAGGGTTAGGACAATATTTCTTCAACGTCACACCAAACACACACAGAACATGTTTTCAGAATATAAGATATTAATGTTCTAGACACTTTTCATGGAAATGTTGCAAAAACAGTCCTGTGTCCAATGACGTTTAAAACAGGATGTTCTGTCATGGTCCCCTGGTGGTTTTTGTCTAGTTCCCAGCTCGTTCCGAGGACGTTCCTAAAGGAGGTCGCCTGATGGTTTCAAAGAAAATGTTCTAACCACTGTTGCCGAGCCCATCAAGGCTCTGATTGGATCTGTTTGCGTCTCTTTGTCTGTTGGCAAGGTAATGGATATCCACACACAACCAAACAGTGTTTTTAACATAAAATAGGCCTTTTCACAATGCATTGTTCTTAGCCCTAGTCTACACTGGCCTTGGGTTAACTTATCATCAAATTGTATTTGTCACATGCGCCGAATACAACAGGTGTAGACCTTACAGTGAAATGCTTACTTACAAGCCCTTGTCCGACAAGGCAGTTTTAAGGAAATCCCCCCCCCCCCCCCCAAAAAAAGTATGAGATAAAAGTAACAAATAATTAAAGCGCAGCAGTAAAATAACAATAGCGAGGCTATATACAGGGGTACCGGTACAGAGTCAATGTGCGGGGGTACCGGTGTCGAGGTAATTGAGGTGGTATGTACATGTAGGTAGAGTTATTAAAGTGACTATGCATAGATAATAAGAGTAGCAGCAGCATAGAAGAGGGTGGATGGGGGGCAATGCAAATAGTCTGGGTAGCCATTTCATTAACTGTTCAGGAGTCTTATGGCTTGGGGGTAGAAGCCTCTTGGACCTAGATTTGGCGCTCCGGTACCGCTTGCCGTGTGGTAGCAGGGAGAATGGTCTATGACTAGGGTGGCTGGAGTCGTTGACAATTTTTAGGGCCTTCCTCTGACACCGCCTGGTATAGAGGTTCTGGGTGGCAGGAAGCTTGGCCCCAGTGATGTACTGGGCTGTACACACTACCCTGTGTAGTGCCTTGCGGTCGGAGGCCGAGCAGTTGCCATAACAGGCAGTAATGCAACCTGTCAGGATGCTCTCGATGGTGCAGCTGTAAAACCTTTTGAGGATCTGAGGACCCATGCCAAATCTTTTCAGTCTCCTGAGGGGGATGACAGTTTGTTGGTGTTGTGGACGCCAAGGAACTTGAAGCTCTCAACCTGCTCCACTACAGCCCCGTCGATGAGAATGCGTTTTTCCTGTAGTCCACAATCCTCTCATTTGTCTTGATCACGTTGAGGGAGAGGTTGTTGTTGTTCTTGCACCACACGGTCAGGTCTCTCACCTCATCCCTGTAGGCTGTCTCATCATTGTCGGTGATCAGGCCTAACACTGCTGTGTCATCAGCAAACTTAATGATGGTGTTGGAGTCGTGCAGTCATGAGTGAACGGGGAGTACAGGACGGGACTGAGCACGCACCCCTGAGGGGGCCCAGTGTTGAGGATCAGCGTGACGGATGTGTTAACTACCCTTACCACCTGGGGGCGGCCCGTCAGGAAGTCCAGGATCCAGTTGCAGAGGGAGGTGTTTAGTCCCAGGGTCTTTAGCTTAGTGATGCGCTTTGAGGGCACTATGGTTTTGAATGCTGAGCTGTAGTCATTGAATAGCATTCTCACATACAGTTTACATACACCTTAGACAAATATATTTAAACTCAGTTTTTCACAATTCCTGACATTTAATCCTAGTAAAAATTCCCTGTCTTAGGTCAGTTAGGATCAACACTTTATTTCAAGAATGTGAAATGTCAGAATAATAGAGGGATTTATTTCAGCTTTTATTTCTTTCATCACAATCCCAGTGGGTCAGAAGTTTACATGCACTCAATTACTATTTGGTAGCATTGCCTTTAAATAGTTTAACTTGGGTCAAACGTTTCCGGTAGCCTTCCACAAGCTTCCTACAATAAGTTGGGTGAATTTTGTCCCATTCCTCCTGACAAAGCTGGTGTAACTGAGTCAGGTTTGTAGGCCTCCTTGCTCGCACACTTTTTCAGTTCTGCCCACAAATTTTCTATAGGATTGAGGTCAGGGCTTAGTGATGGCCACTCTAATACCTTGACTTTGTTGTCCTTAAGCCATTTTGCCACAACTTTGGAAGTATGCTTGGGGTCATTGTCCATTTGGAAGACCCATTTGTGACCAAGCTTTAATTTTCTTGACTGATGTCTTGAGCTCTTGCTTCAATATATCCACATAATTTTCCTTTCCTCATGATGCCATCTATTTTGTGAAGTGCACCAGTCCCTCCTTCAGCAAAGCACCCCCACATCATGATGCTGCCACCCCTGTGATTAACGGTTGGGATGATGTTCTTCGACTTGCAAGCCTCCCCCTTTTTCCTCCAAACATAACAATGTTCATTATGGGCAAACAGTTCTGTTATTGTTTCATCTGACCAGAGGACATTTCTCAAAAAATCCAATCTTTGTCCCATGTGCATTTGCAAACCATAGGCTGGCTTTTTTTTTATGGCGGTTTTGGAGCAGTGGCTTCTTCCTTGCAGAGCGGCCTTTCAGGTTATGTCGATATAGGACTCGTTTTACTGTGGATATAGATACTTTTGTACCCGTTTCCTCCAGCATCTTCACAAGGTCCTTTGCTGTTGTTCTGGGATTGATTTGCAATTTTTGCACCAAAGTGCATTCATCTCTAAGAGACAGAACGTGTCTCCTTCCTGAGCGGTATGCCACCTGCGTGGTCCCATTGTGTTTATACTTGTGTACTATTGTTTGTACAGATGAACGTGGTACCTTCAGGCGTTTGGAAATTGCTCCCAAGGATGAACCAGACTTGTGGAGGCCTACAATTGTTTTCTGATTTTCCCATGATGTCAAGCAAAGAGGCACTGAGTTTGAAGGTAGGCCTTGAAATACATCCACAGGTACACCTCCAATTGACTCAAATGATGTCAATTAGCCTACCAGAAGCTTCTAAAGCCATGACATCATTTTCTGGAATTTTACAAGCTGTTTAAAGGCACAGTCAACTTAGTGCATGTTAACTTCTGACCCACTGGAATTGTGATCGAGTGAAATAATCTGCCTGTAAACAATTGTTGGAAAAATGTTGTGTGTCATGCACAAAGTAGATGTCCTAACCGAGTTGCCAAAACTATAGTTGTTTTAACAAGAAATTGTGAAGTGGTTAAAAAACAAGTTTTAATGACTCCAACCTAAGTGTATGTTAACTTCTGACTTCAACTGTATGTGTTTCTTTTGTCCAGGTGGGAAAGGGCAGTGTGGAGTGCAATATAGATTGCATCATCTGTGGATCTGTTGGCAATGTATGCAAATTGGAGTGGGTCTAGGGTTTCTGGGATAATGGTGTTGATGTGAGCCATGACCAGCCTTTCAATGCATTTCATGGCGTGAGTGCTACGGGTCGGTAGTCATTTAGGCAGGTTACCTTAGTGTTCTTGGGCACAGGGTCTATGGTGATCTCCTTGGAACATGTTGGTATTACAGACTCAGACAGGGAGAGATTGAAGATGCTTGCCAGTTGGTCTGTGCATGCTCGGTGTACACGTCTTGGTAATCCGTCTGGCCTTGTGAATGTTGACCTTTTTTAAAGGTCTTACTCACATCGGCTGCGGAGAGCGTGATCACACAGTCGTCCGGAACAGCTGATGCTCTCATGCGTGTTTCAGTGTTACTTGCCTCGAAGCGAGCATAGAAGTTATTTCGTTCCTCTGGTAGGCTCTCGGCTGTGCTTCCCTTTTGTAGTCTGTAATAGTTTGCAAGCCCTGCCACCTCCGAGTGTTGGAGCCGGTGTAGTACGATTCGTTCTTGTGGTACAATTTGATCCTGTGTTTACACAAGCATTTGTTAACCCTGGGCTTTCACACTAGTTGTCCAGTGTTTTGGAATAACGGACAAACACAACATGTGACCAACATCCATGCCGGTCAGTGCCGTATTGAGATTAGAGAGGACATTTTTTTTTTTTTATATGAGCATGGCCTTGTTTCTATTACAGCTTATTGGATGTCTGTCATTCATATTCCATTCACCCAGCTCAATGTAACATTGCTAAGTTTAGGCTACTACATGATACTCTGATTTGCCCTATAACCATAATGAGGTTTCTGCAACCTAGCCTACAAATGAAAGTTTATAACTCAGGTGCAGGTCGAGAGACATATTGGAGTAATTAAGGTGACAGACAGCAACGCATTCAATACAGCATTGCACACACTTGCCTGCGTCTAGCTGATCTAGGGTGGAGTCATTCGTCCAACCAGTTTCTATTGGACAAACAATCTTTTTTTTCTTTTATTGGACAAAATCATGTAGTTCCCTCCCCATTTCGTTCCATTTCCTTCTGTTTAAGAAACGTTTTTCAACAGAATCGGCTGAATGAATACAGCCCTGATCACTCGCACATACAGTTCACATTTATAGCCTACATCTTTGTCATCATAACGTTATAGTCAACAAACTTTAACTAACGCGTTAGTAAATGTGTACAATCATGCAGTACAGTGTACAGCAAAAGCGTTTGTACACATTGATTGGATCGTGGGTTTACTATCACGCAGTACAGTTTACAGCAAAAGCGTTTGTACACATTGATTGGATCGTGGGTTTACTATCACGCAGTACAGTTTACTGCAAAGGAAGATCAGAATGCCGTGAACCAAGAGCATGTGTGTTCAAGTCCTAGGAAAGGACATGTTGAATAGTAATGACTGTACAAATGACCGTGCACGATGTGATCATGTGTGTCAAATATGTATGTTGAAAATTTTGTATATTGAAAGCGTGCGTGTGTGTGTGTGTGTGTGTGTGTGTGTGTGTGTGTGTGTGTGTTCCTAACCTTGCCAACCGACAAAGAGCTCTGAATGGATCAGGGCCTTGATTTGCTTGGCAACAGTAACAAGGGGTGATGTTTGTTTGGGACCATCAGGCGACGTCCTAAAACCATCTTTAGGGAACAAGCAGTGAATTATCCAATAACCTACACGGAACCATGACAGAATGTCCTATGTTTTAAACGTTCTTGGACACAGGAATATTCTTGCAATGTCCCGTGAAACGTGTCGAGATCGTGTAATATATTATATCCTGGCAACCATGTTCTGTGTATTGTAGACCGTCATTGTAAAATAAGAACTTGTTCTTAACTGACTTGCCTAGTTAAATAAAATAAAACGTTTGGTGTGACGTTGATGGAATATTCTCCTCACCCTCAGAAAACTGGACACAGGAATGTTCTTGCAACGTCACATTAAACGTGTGTAGAACATGAATATTGTTTATTCTGAGAACATGGTAACCACGTTCTAGGTAAATTCTCTTTGGCATTAAGGAAATAACTCTAACGCCGAAACATGCTAAATAGGTTCTCGGGAGATTTTTGCTAACATACATAGAATGTTCCCGTAACTAACGGAAAACTGGACCCTCAAACATTAGGGGACCATTATGGGTTCTATTTTCCTAGAATTGCTAGCTGGGGTGGTATCAGCCTATATCTACACTGATGCAGTAGTTGGAACATAATAGTTTTTGGATCAGTGAATGGCTAATTCTGCTAGGGCGGAGGTCAATGAGACTCACTTAGGGTAAGATCAATAATGGAAGAAACATTGACAAGCGAGTGCTGCCAGTTCAAAGTAGTGTATTTAGCTAACCATTGTGAATGCAGGCAGCCCATAGAGTGGGGCAGCAGTAGGCTGCGTTCTGTAGAGCATATCGGTTCAATCTAAAAGCCTCCTGCATAATGACTGAAACGTTAGCATGCGAGAGAGCCACGCAAGCACAATCACCAGCAATTAGCCCTCAGCCATTATCTTTCTCATATGCTGCCAAGCGTAGAGCTAAAACCCTGATCAAATGCTTGCTTTGAGATCACGACAGGTAGGAACAATTACACACGCAAACATATATGGCATGTGTGAGTGTTTTACTGTGTGCGTGCAAGCAAGCACAATGCATTGGTCTATTGAAATACAGTACCAGTCAAGTTTGGACAAACCTAATTCAAGGTTGTTTTAAAAAAAATAAAAAAATAAAATGTCAAATATATTTTCTACATTGTAGTGAAGACATGGAATATAAGACATGGGATATGGAATCATTTAGTAACCAAAAAAGTGTTAAACACAATCTATTTTATATTCTTCAAAGAATCCATCCTTTGCCTTGATGACAGCTTTGCACACTCTTGGCATTCTCTCAACCAGCTTCACCTGGAATAGTTTTCCAACAGTCTTGTAGGGGTTCCCACATATGCTGAGCACTTGCTGGCTGATTTTCCTTCACTCTGCGGTCCAACTCATCCCAAACCATCTCAATTGGGTTGAGGTCGGGTGATTGTGGAGGCCAGGTCATCTGCTGCAGCACTCCATCACGCTCCTTCTTGGTCAAATAGCCTTTACACAGCCTGGAGGTGTGTTGGGTCATTGTCCTGTTGAAAAACAAATGATAGTCCCACTAAGCGCAAACCAGATGGGATGGCGTCTCGCTGCAGAATGCTGTGGTAGCCATGCTGGTTAAGTGACCAGCAAAGCACCCCCACACGAAGCATGGCGGAGGAGGTGTGGTCAAGGTTGGAACCACAGATACGGAGATCATTCGTTCACCTACTCTGCATCTCACAAAGACACGGCGGTTGGAACCAAAAATATCAAATTTGGACTCCTCAGACCAAAGGACAGATTTCCACTTCTTGGCACAAGCAAGTCTCTTCTTATTATTGGTGTCCTTTTAGTAGTGGTTTCTTTGCAGCAATTTGACCAAGAAGGCCTGCTTTCACGCAGTTTCCTCTGAACAGTTGATGTGTCTGTTACTTGAACTCTGTGAAACATTTATTTGGGCTGCAATTTCTGAGGCTGGTAACTAATTAACTTATCTTCTGCAGCAGAGGTAACTCTGGGTCTTCCTTTCATGTGGCGGTCCTAATGCGAGCCAGTTTCATCATAACGCTTGATGGTTTTTGCAACTGCACTTAAAGAAACTTTGAAAGTTCTTGAAATTTTCCAGATTGACTGACCTTCATGTCTTAAAGTAATGGACTGTTGGTTCCTCTTTGCTTATTTCAGCTGTTCTTGCCATAATTTAGATTTAGCCCTATTTGGTCAAAGACCATCTTCTGTATACCACCCCTACCTTGTCACAACACAACTGATTGGCTCAAACACATTAAGAAGGAAAGAAATTCCACAAATTAACTTTTAACAAGGCACACCTGTTAATTGAAATGCATTCCAGGTGACTAGCTCATGAAGCTGGTTGAGAGAATGCCAAGAGTGTGCAAAGCTGTCAAGGCAAAAGGTGGCTACTTTGAAGAATCTCAAATATAAAATTGTTTTGTTTATCACTTGTTGCTTATTACTACATGATTCCATGTGTTATTTCATAGTTTTGATGTCTTCACTATTATTCTACAATGTAGAAAACAGTAAAAATAAAGAGAAACCCTTGAATGAGTTGGTGTCCAAACGTTTGACTCGTACTGTATGCTCAATCACATTGAGCAACAGCTTTTGGAATCTAAAATGGGCACGATCAAGACACGGCTGTGATTTTGGAGTCCAATGTACAAATCTAGTGCTCATTTTGCAAAGCACAATGCCATTGACGGAGGAATGGAGGAGAGGAGCCAGACTAGAGTTGTTTAATCAGTTTTACATAGTGTTTCATTTATCCTCCATCCTCCCATTACTGATGCATATGCATACAACTGGAAAACATATTTGAACAGCTTGTTTTTAGGGCATTTTGTTATGTTCTATGTATTTTGGATGTATGCATGTGAAGCTTTTAGTTGAGTGCTTTGTTGCAGTGTTTCTTTTGTGAGTGTTTTTGTGTGGTTGAGTTTCCTCCAGGCCAGGTCCTAGTAAAACCCATCAGTGTGCCTTCAGCGTTGTCCTGTCAATAAAGGCAGTTCCTGAAACTAGACCAGCAGCAGGAGAGGCAGACAGCACCATGTCCAGAGATTTTTGTTTTCAGTGTCCTCTGCTCCTGCATCAAGGAAGGACTATTTTCTCTGTGAGGATGTTCATCTGCGACCTTACTAGCTGTGTGGCTCCCCTTTAGTTACCAGGTGTCTGAGGTATTAAAGGCTTTGGTTCTCCATAGTGAGCAGTTCAGCTCCTGTTTCTACAGTGAGAGGGAAGGAAGACACTTCTACATTTCACTCTCAACGCAGGGGAGCTACTGCATGCTCTTTAAAACTTCACAAACGTACTTTTCTTTCTTTTGTTTCAGCCCTTTCTGCTTTTTTTTCTGTTGATGAAAACTTCTCTGAAACTTACTCACATCAGGGGTCTTTGTGAAAAAACATAAAGGCATGGTTCCCAGATGTGTGTGTGTGTGTGTGTGTGTGTGTGTGTAGTGTTTTAGCCTCTTCAAAGGAGTGTGTGTATGCGTGTTTTGAAGGGCAGTTTGTGTGTTACTCCCAGACATGAAAGCGTCTAGCATAAAATAGTGGGTTCATTTACAAGTGCACTCAACCATTTGACTGGGGCTGGTTTTATGAATGTTAGAGGGATGTGTGATTCTGTTTTGACATTCTGGCACCTCCCCAATATAGGATATGCCTGTTTTCAAGTTTCTCTGCCTCAAACAGAAATCTCCTAAATACGATAAAGTCTAATAAAAGATAATGTGGTTGTGGCAGCTTATTTTACTGTCTGCTTGCATGCATGTGTGCACACAGATCATTAGGCCTATTATTGGCTCATGATGAGTAGTACAGTTGTTGGCCTTGAGCAGTGATACACTACATGACCAAAAGTATGTGGACACCTGCTCGACGAACATCTCATTCCAAAATCATGGGCGTTAATATGGAGTTGGTTCCCCCTGTGCTGCTATAACAGCCTCCACTGTTTTGGGACGGCTTTCGACTAGATGTTGGAACATTGCTGCGGGGACTTGCTTTCATTCAGCCATGAGCATTAGTGAGGTCGGGCACTGATGTTGGGCGATTTAGGCCTGGCTCGCAGTCGGCGTTCCAATTCATCCCAAAGGTGTTTGATGGGGTTGAGGTCAGGGCTCTGTGCAGGCCAGTCAAGTTCTTCCACACCGATCTCGACCTCGCTTTGCGCACGGGAGCATTGTCATGATGAAACAGGATTGGGCCTTTCCCAAACTGTTGCCACAAAGTTGGAAGCACGGAATTGTGAAGAATGTCATATGCTGTAGCGTTAAGATTTCCCTTCACTGAAACTAAGGGGCCTAGCCCGACAAACAGCCCCAGATCATTATTCCTCCTCCACTGAACTTTACAGTTGGCACTATAAATTCAGGCAGGTAGCGTTCTCCTGGCATCTGCCAAACCCAAATTCGTCAGTCTGACTGCCAGATGGTGAAGCGTGACTCATCACTCCAGAGAACGCGTTTCCACTGCTCCAATGGCGGCGAACTTTACGCCACTCCAGCCGATGCTTGGCATTGCGCATGGTGATCTTAGGCTTGTGTGTGGCTGCTCGGCCATGGAAACCCATTTCATGAAGCTTCCTACGAACCGTTCTTGTGCTGACGTTAGTGAGTGTTGTAACCGAGGACAGATGATTTTTAAGTGCTACCGCTTCATCACTCTGTGGTCCCGTTCTGTGAGCTTTTGTGGCCTACCACATTGCGTCTGATCCGTTGTTTCTCCTAGATGTTTCCACTTCACCGTAACAGCACTTACAGTTGACCGAGGCAGCTCTAGCAGGGCAGAAATTTGACAAACTGACTTGTTGGAAAGGTGGCATCCTATGACAGTGCCATGCTGAAAGTCACCGCTCTTCAGTAAGGCCATTCTACTGCCAATGTTTGTCTATGGAGATTGAATGGCTGTGTGCTCAATTTTATACAACTGTCAGCAACAAGTGTGGCTGAATTAGCCGAATCTACTAATTTGAAGAGGTGTCCACATACTTTTGTATATTTAGTGTATGTCCAATGACCTGAGAGGTCATTAACTACTGTGTTGTGTGGGATCTTATAAAAATATTACATTTTCTGAGGTGGGAGGAGTTTAGGCCTACTCTCTACCTGCTGCCATGGTGTCTGACTGACTGTTCTGTTGAAGATTGGAGCGATTTAACATTGTTTTTACCTGATATTATTATAACTGTGTCTGTGCGTGTTGATGTGCCTTCCAGGGATCCCCATCAATGTTCCTCCACCTGGTAAGCATTTCTACTGTGATGAAAACAGGATATTGTGTGTCACAGATGTTGACTCTGGTCTACACTGGATGTTGTGCATGGCAGATGTTGGTGTGGTTGTTGTTGTTGTTGTTGTTGTTGATGATAGTGGATTGTAGGACTAGTGTCTGCTGAATGATGGTTTAACCAAGACACGGACTGAATGTTTGGTGAAAACAAAACTGGTTATCAATAGTACTTTTAAGTTAGCATCGTGAGAAGAGGGGAAATTTGAAAATGTTTAATGCCTATGAGAAAAGAAATGTATGCAATATTCAACAATACTGTCATGATTCTGGTCCAATGCGGTGAGCAACGATTGCCTTTCCGGGGTCTGGAAGAAACGTTTTCTGCTATCTGTTTATGCTCAGTAATCACGACTTGATGACTGACAGATGCTGTCGTCTTTCCTGCAGGCTACCCTCCTGGCGCACCACCTCCTTCTCTGATTCCTACCTTAGACAGGTGAGTCTGTTCTGTCCTGTGTGTCTGTCTGTCTACAGAATGACAGCGCTCTGATTGTTTGTACAGGCTGCACTACAGGGGGAGTAGGATCAGGAGAGACAGAAGGAGAAAGGGCGGAGACAATGACATAAACAGGGACGAGCGAGAACACAGCTACTGCCCAACCAGACAGAATGGAGCCAGGAGAACACACAGGCAAGAGATAATGAAAAGGATAGGATAGAAATATACAAGTCAAAGGGATACTGCTAGATTCTGGCATGTTCTAATTACCCAGGGTCAGATAAACACGTGGATACCATTTTTATGTATTTCATGGTATCCACGCGTTTATCTGATTCTGGGTGATTAGAACAAAGGCTTAAATGCCAGATTCTCAGTAATCCCTTCAAGGGAAGGAGATAAATGTATTTAGAGAGATTATTGTAGATCTGTATTGACGGTACATTGATGACAGCTACCATTGCTCGACTGACAGGGATAAACGCTCAGTTGAAATGAAGAATTTAGAGCAGTGGAGGCTCCTCAGCAGGTTTAATAAAAAATAGTGAAATAAACTCAGCAAAAAAGAAACGGCCCTTTTTCAGGAACCTGTCTTTGAAAGATAATTCGTAACAATCCAAATGGCTTTACAGAACTTCATTGTAAAGGGTTTAAACACTGTTTCCCGTGCTTGTTCAGTGATCCATAAAACATGTATGAACATGCACCTGTGGAACGGTCGTTAAGACACTAACAGCTTACAGACGGTAGGCAATTAAGGTCACAGTTATGAAAACTTAGGACACGAAAGAGGCCTTTTTACTGACTCTGAAAAACACCAAAAGAAAGATGCCCAGGGTTCCTGCTCATCTGCGTGAACATGCCTTAGGCATGCTGCAAGGAGGCATGAGGACTGCAGATGTGGCCAGGGCAATACATTGCAATGTCCGTACTGTGAGACGTCTAAGACCACACTACAGGGAGACAGGACGGACAGCTGATCGTCCTCACAGTGGCAGACCACATGTAACAACACCTGCACAGGATCGGTACATCCGAACATCACACCTGCGGGACAGGTACAGGATGGCAACAACTGCCCGAGTTACACCAGGAACGCACAATCCCTCCATCTGTGCTCAGACTGTCCGCAATAGGCTGAGAGAGGCTGGACTGAGGGCTTGTAGGCCTGTTGTAAGGCAGGTCCTCACCAGACATCACCTATAGGTACACACCCAATGTCGCTGGACCAGACAGGACTGGCAAAAAGTGCTCTTCACTGACGAGTCGCGGTTTTGTCTCACCAGGGGTGATGGTAGGATTCGCGTTTATCGTCGAAGGACAAGCGTTACACCGAGGCCTGTACTCTGGAGTGGGATCAATTTGGAGGTGGAGGGTCCATCATGGTCTGGCGCGGTGTGTCACAGCATCATCGGATTGAGCTTGTTGTCATTGCAGGCAATCTCAACGCTGTGCGTTACATGGAAGACATCCTCCCTCATGTGGTACCCTTCCTGCAGGCTCATCCTGACATGACCCTCCAGCATGACAATGCCACCAGCCATACTGCTCATTCTGTGCATGATTTCCTGCAAGACAGGAATGTCAGTGTTCTGCCATGGCCAGCGACGAGCCCGGATCTCAATCCCGTTGAGCACTTCTGGGACCTGTTGGATCGGAGGGTGAGGGCTAGGGCTATTCCCCCCCAGAAATGTCCAGGAACTTGCAGTTGCCTTGGTGGAAGAGTGGGGGTAACATCTCACAGCAAGAACTGGCAAATTTGGTGCAGTCCATGAGGAGGAGATGCACTGCAGTACTTAATGCAGCTGGTGGCCACACTATATACTGCCTTTTACTTTTAACCCCCCCCCCCCCCCTTTGTTCAGGGACACATTCCATTTCTGTTAGTCACATGTCTGTGGAATTGTTCAGTTTATATCTGTTGTTGAATCTTATGTTCATACAAATATTTACACATGTAAAGTTTGCTGAAAATAAACGCAGTTGACAGTGAGGACGTTTTCTTTTTTTGCCTTGTTTATTAGTTATTTTTAGATAAAACTATACAAAATATATTCACGTCACCAAATAATTGATTTAAACAAACTGTTTTGCAAAGAAGGTCTACAGTTGCCTCAACAGCACTATGTAGGGTAGCACCATGGTGTAGCCGGAGGACAGCTAGTTTCCGTCCTCCTCTGGTTACATTGACTTCAATACAAAACCTAGGAGGCTTGTGGTTCTCACCCCCTTCCATAGACTTACACGGTAATTATGACAACTTCCGGAGGATGTCCTCCAACCTAATATTTTTTTCACTTACTTAGCTAGTGAATGCAGCTAGCTAGTTTAGCCTACTCAAGCACTTGGCTCAAACAAAGAGGGATGCTATGTTGCCTATGGCTATCCAAAACTGGAACTCTTCCAAGTCAAGGTAAGCTTTTATGTGAACATCTGCTCGTCGATTTTCCAAATCATGGGCATTAATATGGAGTTGGTCCTCACTTTGCTGCTATAACAGCCTCCACTCTTCTGGGAGGGCTTTCCACTAGATGTTGGTACATTGCTGGGGGGACTTGCTTCCATTCAGCCACAAGCGCTTTAGTGAGGTCAGACACTGATGTTGGGCGATTAGGCCTGGCTCGCAGTCAGCGTTACAATTCATCCCAAAGGTGTTCGATGGGGTTGAGGTCAGGGCTCTGTGCAGGCCAGTCAAGTTCTTTCACACTGATCTCGACAAACCATTCCTGTATGGACCTCGCTTTGTGCGGACATTGTCATGCTTTGTGCGGACATTGTCATGCTGAAACAGGATTGGGCCTTCCCCAAACTGTTGCCACAAAGTTGGAAGCACAGAATCGTCTATAATGTCATTGTATGCTGTAGCGTTAAGATTTCCCTTCACTGGAACTCGGTAGTGGAAGATGTAGTGAGTGTTGCAAACGAGAACAAACTATTTTTAAGGGCTACATGCTTTTGTCAAATCAAATCCCTATGCCTGTACAGGCGTAGAGAACATTTGAATACGTATTTGACCCTTTTTTTGGATTTGCTTCACTGTGCTCCATCCCTGACCTTGTAGTTGGACGAGTGGCCAAATAAGGCAGTTAAACCAGGAGAGTAGTCTCCTGTTTGTGACTTGAGTCTCCTGTTTATCAGTTACTATCCAATGCTTCCCTCCCTCATTCCCTTGCTCCCACTCTCCTTAACAAAACAGCCTCAAGTCACAGCCTTTCTGCATACTCCCACAACTCAGCTTGAATTTATACCACTAAGATCAGCACAGGGCCACGTTCTGCTTCAGGCTCAGGCTGCAGCAGAACGGCCTAATTGCATCGTTGCCTTTTTATTCTGATTTATTTATTTTGTTTATCTACCCATGTGGATTTAGTTATTTTAATTCTTCTTGCCTCCCTTTTCTGTCTGTCTATCCTGTTTCCTGTCTGCCTGTTTTTCTGACTTTCTCTTCTAAATAAAATGTTCCCCTAATTTCCTTTTATCTGTCTGAATTGAATCACCACTCACCAGTCTCCAGTCTAATGGTCTAAACTCACCAAAGCAGAGCGTGCGAGGCATGTGATTTATTTTAGAATGCATTGTTTTGAATTATAATAACCCAATTGAAGCAGGGCGGGTGGGTTGTCTGCTTTGACGCCTCGCTCAATTAAAAAGTCTCTCTCTTTTTGTCTTTGATCGCTAGAGCTATAGTCACACAAAACAAACATTTTGTCATTCACTTTTTTTGAGCTCATTTGAATTGGAAGAGGTAACTAAAGGTTAAGCCTACCATACATGCTAAATTAGACCAATTCATCCACTTATGGAAAGGCAACATCGCTATCAGCAAAGAAGATTGGAGATATGGACTATCCTGCTAGCATACAGTCACTGCTCTGACTGTCCCGTCTGTTCCACCCAACTCGCTCTGCTTGCTCCGCCAGCCTGCTTCTGGTGAGTTTTTCACTTAAAGGATGGTTCCTCTCACATCTGTCCTCTGCCAAATCCTCACATCTTTCCAATGCTTTCCGTTTGTCTGAACTCTTCCAGCCATCTCCACTCGCATTTATTAATAATGTCCTCTTTTACCTTCAAACGTCTCTCTCTCTCATACTGATGCGCGCACACACACACAAACACACATACTCCTGACTTTGAATATTGTGTTGAATTTTTCCCTGGGGGGATTTTAGGAACTGCAGGTAGTACTGGCATGGTCCTGAGCTCTGATTCTTCTGCCAGTGACTTTGAGGCCCAGGGGCCTCCTTAGGCCCAGCCCAGGGAGAAGACAAGACTCCTCTCTATGTTGATCCCACATACTCACCCTACTTCTCTGAGAGCCAACTGCCATGGAACCCCAATTGGTCCTCTGACCCATTTCCTCCTCCTCCTGACCAATCAGCCACGGAGGAATGTGCCTCCCAACTCTGTTTCTGTACTGCACTGACTCCCCTATGACAGTCTGCCTCTTCAGGCACTACATTTCCTGCATAGATTGAGTTTAATTTTAAAACATTTTTATGGTGATTACAGGCAAAGTGGTGTGGGGAAGTCCTGTACACTGATTAACCATTAAACACTGCCAAGAGTAATGATCCCCATCTGTAAGGGCCACAGCCAAGTCATCCTGCATGTATCCATTCACAAATAGACCCATCCATCCGCCTACTACCACTGTTCCTAATTTTCCAGTCATTCCACAGAGTGAAGCCTGCCAGGCCTAAAAGAGGGAGCAGGTGGGAGTATTTATAGATCAGTATGTTTGGACACACACCTGGTGAGAAGCAGTCCTCTTAGACGGGCCTCACCCTCTTCACCTTCAGGCCCGTGTGGAAATTTTAAATTGTAACTAAGAGAGCGTGTCGCCAGGCTGTGGCGGTGCGGATGGGCAGTGGATCCTGCCAATATCAGTAATACATCCCCCCCGCCTCCCTCTTCCTCCCCCCTGGTTGGCGGGCGAGTGCTGCGCCTTGACAACGAGCCAGTCACATCAAACAGGCGGGAAATGGAGCTCTGAATTTGGAAGAGCTCTTTGATCGTTAAGTTACCAGACCCGTTCCCTTACCTTCCTTTCTTTTCTTCATCGTTTTCTTTTTTGAACTCCATACGTTTATTTGCCTTCTTTCTTTTATCGGCCATTAAAATGAATGACTTCCTGCGCTGAGTGTTCTGGCTGCCACGGGCTGACTGGCTGCTCTCAGTCCAATTGTTAGATGTTATTTGTTCTCATTTTATCCGTGACGCGTGTTTGCCTGAAGTTTTCCATGTGTGTAGTAGAATGTGAGAGCCACTACTCGGCCACATGTGGTGTCAACCAGAGGTTAGAGGGTTGAGCTGAACATTAGGACTACGTGGCCTACTACTAGACCGCCGGACACAACTCCAGCCGTCAAGGGCCCCAGTCCTGTTCTTACTGTCTCTATGGAACACTATACTGTAGCAATTATTCTGCTGTTATGTCCATCCAGGTTCAAAATAGATCCACTGCTGTATGAGCAGGAGATGTGGATGAAAACTCTAATCAGATGCACAGGCGTACACATGTGTTTCTCCTAGAGTGGACTGAGTGTTGTACACTTCTGGTTTGTGTGGTTGTTTTTGTGTGTGTGTGTGAATGATGATGTGACCTCGCATGACATTCTCTATGTTCTCCCTACCAGTGGACGCTCTGGAGGCTATGATGGTCGCTCAGCTCCACCGTACCCCCCCTTCCCTCCAGGTAGGCCTCTCCTAGAATACAGAGTGGAAATTATAGAGGATGTCACATTCACATCTTGCAGTTTGTACAGGTAACTTCCGAAATGATGGAAACACTTTGATTAAATGAGGGGTGCAACGTATATTGAAAGCAGGTGCTTCCACACAGGTGTGGTCCCTGAGTTGATTAAGCAATTAACATCCCATCATGCTTAGGGTCATGTAAATAAATGCTGGGCTGGCCATTGTTTTGGCTAACATGGCTAACTCCACATAGGAGGATGATGATGATAAACGATGTAAGTCAACTGCCATGGCCAGGTCAGTCACCAGATCTCAACCCAATTGAACACTTATGGGATATTCTGGAGCACTGCCTGAGACAATGTTTTCCACCACCATCAACAAAACACCAAATTATGGAATTTTATCTTGACCTTTTAAAGTCAACAGTACTGTGCAGAAAATGGCATAAACAAAGATGCCTATTTGAAATACAGCATTTTCACACCCTCAATGACACTAATGGAAGGGATGTGAAGGTCAATACGCATGCCAGTGATGCCTCTGGAGCTTAGGGATATAATGGGACATTAGTTGGTTCTTCCAGTGGAATAGCCCACAATCAGTCATTCACACCATTTCCTGTTTCCGCTGACATTATTGGAACATGGAAAGTTAAGATATTTCTTTCTGAAGAAAATTGACCCTTCAACTGGTGTGTTTTAATCAAAGCCTCACACATTTTGAGCTGTGTGTATGGTGTAAGAGAAGGGCCCTGAAAAAGTTTGCCATGTAGTTTTTTTATTCCTTCAGAAAAGTCTCAACAATTACTTTGGTTTGTTCCGTTTCCCCCCTCAGCTACCTGTCCTAAATATGCTGTTTGAGTTAGATTAGCATGTTTCAGCTGATGTACGAAGGGCTATATAAATAAATTTGATTTGATTTGTTTGTGGCTTTCTAAAAATCCTGGTTGAGAGATTATTTGTTTTGATGAAGCACTGCACTCTGAAGTTACATTGTTAATTTATTGAGCTGTCATTTAGAATTTTCTTTGCAGAAAGTTGAATATAATGGTTCATAATAGCCATCTTCATAGATAAGTCAGTATGTAATTTTTTTCAGTTTTTTGGGGGGAAGCTGAACACGTGTAGGTGTAAAAAATATAATTGTGTCTCCTCCAATCAGATGACTGACCTGCTTTTTCCCCTCAGGTGTGTACCCTCCTCCTCCCCCGGGTAGCGCAGCAGCCTCCTGGGCCGGGGTATTCGACAGTGCCAAGGCCTGGGAGTACTACGCGCAGCGGGACAACGAGCGAGAGCGCCACAAGGAAAGAGACAGAACCAGAGAACGCGGACACGAGAAAGAAAGAGAGAGGGAGAGAGAGCACAACACTTCCTCCCAGGTCGTCAACAGGTGATAACCTGAGCAGTAGATGACGGTTTCACCTTAGTATGGCCAAACATAATAAGAATGCAACATGAACTGTTATTATACAATACACTATATATACAGAAGTATGTAGACACCCCTTCAAATTAGTGGGTTGGGTTATTTCAGCCACACCCATTGCTGACAGGTCTATAAAATCGAGCACACTGCCATGCAATCTCCATAGACAAACATTGGCAGTAGAATGTCCTTACTGAAGAGCTCAGTGACTTTTAATGTGGCACTGTCATAGGATGCCACCTTTCCAACAAGTCAGTTCATCAAATTTATGCCCTGCTATAGCTGCCCCGGTCAACTGTAAGTGCTGTTGTTGTGAAGAGGAAACATCTAGGGGCAACAACGACTGTGCCGCGAAATGGTAGGCCACACAAGCTCAGAGAACGGGACCCCTGAGTGCTGAAGCGCGTAGTGTGTAAAAAAAAAAAAGTCTGTCCTCGGTTGCAACACTCACTACCGAGTTCCAAATGGCCTCTGGAAGCAACGTCAGCACAAGAACTGTTCGTAGGAAACTTCATGAAATGGGTTTCCGTGGCAAAGCAGCCGCGCACAAGCCTAAGATCGCAATGCGAAGCGTCGGCTGGAGGTGTGTAAAGCTCGCCGCAGTGGAAAAGCGTCCTCTGGAGTGATGTATCGCGCTTCACCATCTGGCAGTCCGATTGACGAATCTGGGTTTGGCGGATGCCAGGAGAAGGCTACCTGCCTGAATGCATAGTGTGAACTGTAAAGTTTGGTGGAGGAGGAATAATGGTCTGGGGCTGTTTTTCATGGTTCGGGCTAGGCCCCTTATTTCCAGTGAAGGAAAATCTTAACGCTACAGCATACTATGACATTCTAGATGATTCTGTGCTTCCAACTTTGTGGCAACAGTTTGGGGAGGGCCCTTTCCTGTTTCAACATTACAATGCCCCTATGCACAACGCAAGGTCCATACAGAAATGGTTTGTCGAGATTGGTGTGGAAGAACTTGACTGGCCTGCACAGAGCCCTGACCTCCACTCCATCAAACAACTTTGGGAGTAATTGGAACGCCGACTGTGATCCAGGCCTAATCGCCCAACATCAGTGCCTGACCTCACTAAAGCTCTTGTGTCTAAATGGAAGCAAGTCCCCGCAGCAATGTTCCAACATCTAGTGGAAAGGCTTCCCAGAAGAGTGGAGGTTGTTATAGCAGGAAATGAATTCCCATGATTTTGGAATGAGATGTTTGAGCAGGTTTCTACATACTTTTGGTCATGTAGTGTATGTTAAAGAGTTAGATATCCTTTACTCTTTTGTCCTCTGTCTCATATTGTTTTCTCCTTAGTAAACACTTAAAGGGATACTTCGGTATTTTGGCAATGAGGCCCTTTTTATCTACTTCCATAGAGTCAGATGAATTTGGGATTACCATTATGTCTCTGCGTGTGGTTTGAAGGAAGTCGCTAACTAGCGCTAGCGCAATTGCTAACCGGTGTTGGCGCAATGACTGGAAGTCTTGACTCTCTCGCCATCTGTCCTCCCTGTGAGCCCCCCTCTCTCATCCTCCCACCACACACTCCATTGACTCCACTGTTGGGCAGTGCAGAGTGCAGACAGGCCTGAGCTGATCCAGTGCTGCCAGCTGTAGTACTGGATGTTGCTGCTGGGTGCATATGTACTGTGGGTGCCAGCCCAGCCTGGCCTCCCCTCACACACATGTGCAGCAGGCAGAGAGAAAGGGGGAGAGAGGGAGAGAGAAGGAAAATCAGAGAGGAGAAGGAAACAGGACAGAATCGACAGGAGAGCAACGCTGCAGTCTTTCAGACTAGAGGGGTTTAATGGTTGCCAGGTGCTAGTGTTAGGAAAGTGGAGGGTGGAGGCAGGGGTGGGGACGTGTACTGGCTCTGCCACTCGGGTTGGAGCTGGGTAGTGGGTGAAACCCCTGGTTGTCTGCTCTACAGCTGTTGCAACAGGGGATGGAATAGAGCTGAGAAATAACTATTATAAGGCACACAGGCTGTCTGGTGCAGAGGGGCCAACAAGAGGAATGGGGAGAGATCACAACACATTGTCAGTGAAGGAGCTGCAGAGGGAAAGACACACACAGTTCAGACGCTAAATTTATGGCTGGCACGGTTAAGAGCTTTTGCTTGACGTACCGATTGGTTTCAAACAACTGCTCTCAACACTGCAGCAGACGTACTTGTTGGTTTTGGGTCGACTTCAGGCATAACAGTGACCTGTCACAGAAGTCCTCCACCTGATAATCAGAGGCCATGATTGTGCTTCTGTTGTGGGTGTGGTAGAGGAGCAACCTTTATTTGCATGCAATTAGCATACACCGAGTGTACAAATCATTAGGAACACCCGCTATTTCCATAACATAGACTGACCAGGTGAAAGCTATGATCCCTTATTGATGTCACTTGTTAAATCCACTTCAATCAGTGTAGATGAAGGGGAGGAGTCCAGTTAAAGAAGGATTTTTAAGCCTTGAGACAATTGAGACATGGATTGTGTGTGCCATTCTGAAGGTGATTGGGCAAGACAATCAATTGAAGTGCCTTTGAACAGGATATGGTAGTAGGTGCACACCAGGCACACCGGTTTGAGTGTCTCAAGAACTGCAACGCTGCTGGGTTTTTCATGCTCAACAGTTTCCCTGGTGTATCCAAGAATGGTCCACCACCCAAAGGACATCCAGCCAACTTGACACAACTGTGGGAAGCACTGGAGTCAGCATGGACCAACATCCTTGTGGAACGCTTTCGACAACTTGTAGAGACCATGGCTCGACGAATTGAGGCTGTCCTGAGGACGAAAGGGGGTGCAACTCAATATTAGGAAGGTGCTCCTAATGTTTTGTACACTCGGTGTATATTAACATTCGTTACCATGTCTCCCGACAGTGGAAGAACTTCTCTGGCATTCTGCGGGAAACAAAGACATGCTTCACCCGCACCGTGCCGAAAGAGCGGCAGAGGCTGCCCAACTACCATCAAAGTCAAACAAGGCAATCTATTGTTTCAGACGGCACTCTATCGCCCTTCTTCCGAAGAGAAAGTGACATCTTTTTTTTAGTTTGGTGCGGCGATAGAGCGCTGTTTGAACTAGGGCGTAGAGAAAGTCATGTCCCAGTGCTTTCCAGTCTGGTAGGTCTATGCAGGGTCTCTGCTGTTCTCTCCTAGATGAGCCCTGTCTGTCCCCTCAGTACTGTAGCTCTCTGCTGATGACGAGCTCCCATGCAATCCTAGTTCCTATTTTCACCTAGTTACTATTTTCAGTGCTCAATTCTACTGCCCTACAGTCTGAGTCTACCATCCACACACTTTCACATTTTCAGTGCTCTACTCACCTGCCCTACATTTCCACAGCACACAGTGGGGTTGACCAGTAGCCAGATGTCTCATTCATTTATATGAACTCAGACAAATGCCAAGTATGATACACACGTCATGCCTCCTGCTCACCCACTCCTTCTCATGCCCACAATATCATGCAGCTTACCAACCCTCCCTCTCACTGTGCCTACTTGACAGAATCCCTACACATTCACACCGTCTCCCTCCTAAACACGCTGTGACTAGTGATGTTCATCATCTAGTGTATTTCTGTCGCAACTCTCTGCTGCAGTGGGTCGTGCGGAGGATCATATGGGGGAGAGCTGTGTTTCGTGTCATATGAGGGGCTGTGAGGCTGTAACGTAACCGCAGGAGGAGAGGAGGAAGTCGGGGGAGGGCCAGCCATGTGTGTGACAGGCCCACTGGAACAGACAGAACTGCTCTTAAAGCCACTGTGGTTCTGTTCTGGTCCCCATGGGTAGCTTCTGTTTCCCTGTCGCCCTCCCAGGGTGGTCACGCCTCCAGTGTGTGCACCCGCGCCACATTCTGATCACATGGCATGATGCATGTTGGGTACATGGAGGTGTGCCAATGGTATATATTTTGAGTAGTGAGTGATGTATTTTGTGTGTGTTGGCAGCAGAGGCTCATCCCTTCTGGCCTATGGCCACCCTGGTTGCATAGTGGTGTCAGTGGTCTATGTTCTGTCTGCAAGCTGCTCTTTAAGGGCTCTACTTAGCACCACTGATAAGCTCTGAGGCAGAGCCCTCTGGGCGCCAGCTTCTGGCACGACCACCAGCCAGGCATGTTTGGGAGTTAGCACCTAGGTTTACACTAGCTAATGCAACACAGAACGGTCAGGCTCACCTCCTAAAGACACCAACCACTCACACATTTTACACTCACTAGCACATTTTCTCCGTCTCTTCTGCCCGGTGCAGACAATCCTGGCAGCTGGTTGGCCATTTGGTGAACACTTGTCCTCTGAATGTGATCTCATCCCTGTAGCTCATTATGGAGGGGCTGGGTTTGTCCTCCCTCCAGCTGGCAGGACAACACACACACACACACACACACACACACACAGAGGGATTGTATTAGTTTTCTGAGTGTTTTTAATAGTAATCAATGTAAAAGTTGCACACACTTTCTCTTTCTGACACATCTACACAGGTGGCTTGTATCTGTTCAGTGTTAATGGAGACTGATTTTGGAAACGCATTGTTGTTCCCCAGGCTTACAGTGACACAGTTCATTCTCACTCATGCATTTGTTCCTGTATTAAACCTGCACTAGGAAGCACTCACTTATTCATTCACAGTTACAGTGACTCTGTGTGAAGTGGGTTTAAGTGTGTTAGTGCTAACAACTGTGGAAGACTGTAAACAGGCCTTCAGGTCTGCACTCCCACTGGAAATAGAAGAACTGCCAGTGCCCAAATATTTAATGAGTCCTTTAACCTTAGCTCGCTCTCTCTGGTAGAACGCCCTTCTAGCCTTGCCTCTCAGATCGTTCACAGCCCCCCTGGGTTGGGGACAGAAGCACCAGATCATCAGCAAACAGTAGACATTTAACTTCAGATTCTAGTAGGGTGATGCAGGGTGCTACAGACTGTTCTAGTGCCCTCGCCAATTCTTTCTCTCTCTTTCTCTCTCTCTCAAGTCGTTTTTTTAATATGTCAGCTAGAGTTAGCAAACTTTTTCCCTTGTTCAACGCACCTCTGGTTTGGCTTTAATTTCCCTCACTACTAGCTATAGATTGGAATGTAAGATAATGTGATTTAACCCTAAAATGTTGGACCATTATACTGGTAGTTACAGGTGTGGCTATACAAAACGTCAGTAGACATGTTTCAACTGTCCTGGTATTGGGGATACTATCTTCGTCCTAGATTCATCGAAACGGGAGTCTCGTAAAATGTCTGTATTCAGTTGCAGGGGGTCCGTTTGAATATAGAAAATGCTCCTTTATTAAAATAAATCCCTATTTTGGTCCATGAGGTAATTCAACTGTGTACACCTCCATCTTTTCAAATTGATTGAGACAGGTGGTCCACCCCAGAGTGCCACATGTTATCGAGACAGTCATCTGTCATTATCATTGAGAGAAGACTTGAAATAAACAAGATGGTGGCGTACATATTGTTGGATTACTTCATGGAACAAAACATGTATTTATTTTAATAACGGAGCATTTTGTAAATTCAAACGGTCTTCCTGCAAATGGACATGGACATTTTGAGACTCCTGTCCATGAATCGAGGACTAGGATGGTATCCCTAATACTTACTAATACTTTAGTAAGATAGATACTATCCACTGCAGTGCTGTCTTACTGGACGTGTCCGAATACCAATGTATCTCATTGAAAAGTGTTTCTTGTTTGTTCTCTTTGCCTTCGTCAGAGCTTTAAACAAAATACACGTTAGATGTTTGGGATGCTCTGGTTCAACGTGTACCACAGTGTGTTCCAGTTCCCACCAGTATCCCGGAACTTCGCACAGCCATTGAAGAGAAGTGGGACAACGTTCCACAGGCCACAATCAACAGCCTGATCAGCTCTATGCGAAGGAGATGTGTCGCACTGCATGAGACAAATGGTGGTCACACCAGATACTGAGTGGTTTTCTGATCCACGCCCCTACCTTTTTTTTTAAGGTGTCTGTGACCAACAGATGCGTGTCTGTATTCCCAGTCATGTGCAATCCATAGATTAGGGCCTAATGAATTCATTTGAATTGACTGATTTACATATATGAACTGTAACTCATTACAATCTTGGAAATTGTTGCATGTTGCGTTTTATATTTTTGTTCAGTGTATTTATCAAGAGTTTTTATCTATTTTCTGTAGCAGTCTATTTGCCACCACAAATCAATGCTGGCACTAAGACCACACTCAAAGAGCTGTATAGGGCCATAAGCAAACAAGAAAATGCACATCCAGAGGCAGCGTTTCTTGTGGCCGGTGATTTTAATGCAGGGCAACTGAAATCTGTTTGACAAAATTTTTACCAGCATGTCACCTCTGCAACTAGAGGCCACAAAATTCTTGATCACTTTTACGCCACACACAGAAAAGCATACAAGGTGTTTCCCTCCCATTGGCAATTCAGACCATTACTCTGTCTTCCTAATTCCTGCTTACAAGCAAAAACTCAAACACAGGAAGTACCAGTGACATGCTCAATACTGAGGTGGTCCGATGAAGTCGATGCTTATGCTTATACAAAAGTATGTGGATTCCCCTTCAAATTACTGGATTCAGCTATTTAAGCCACCCATTGCTGACTGGTGTAAGCACACAGCCATGCAATCTCAATAGTATGCTACCGTTCCAACAAGTCTCAGTTCAAATATTTTCTGCCCAGCTAGAGCTGCCCCGGTCAACTGTGAGTGTTTGATTTTGTGAAGTGGAACATCTAGCATCAACAACGGCTCAGCCGCGAAGTGGTAGGCTACACAAGCTCACAAAACGGGACCGCCGAGTGCTGAAGGGCGTAGCGTGTAAAAATCATCTGTCCTTGGTTGCAACACTCACTACCGAATTCCAAACTGCCTCTGGAACCAACGTCAGCACAAGAACTGTTCGTCGGGAGCTTCATGAAATGGGTTTCCATGGCCAAGCAGCAAGCTTAAGATCACTGTGCGCAATGCCAGGAGTCGGATGAAGTGGTGTAAAGCTCGCCGCTATTGGACTCTGGAGCAGTGAAAACACATTCTCTGGTGTGAATAATCATTCTTCACCATCTGTGAGTCCGACGGACAAATCTGGGTTTGGCAGTTGCCAGGAGAACGCTACCTGCCCCAATGCATAGTGCCAACTGTAAAGTTCGATAGAGGGGTATTTAATTGTCTGGCACTGTTTTTCATGGTTTGTGCTAGGCCCCTTAGTTCCAGTGAAGGGAAATCTTAATGCTACAGCATGCAATGACATTCTAGATGATTCTGTGCTTCCAACTTAGTGGCAACAGTTTTGAGAAGGCCCTTACTTGTTTCAGCAGGACAATGCCCCATGCACAAAACGAGGTCCATACAGAAATGTTTTGTCGATCAGTGTGGAAGAACTTGACTGGCCTGCACAGAGCCCTGACCTCAACCCCATCAAACACCTTTGGGATGAATTGGAAAGCTGACTATGAACATCAGTGCTCGACCTCACTAATGCTCTTGTGTCTGAATGGAAGCAAGTCCCTGCACCAATGTTCCAACATCTAGTGGAAAGCCTTCCCAGAAGAATGGAGGCTGTTATAGCAGCAAAGGGGGACCAACTCCATATTAATGCACATGATTTTGGAATGAATGTTCGATGAGCAGGTGTCCACATACGTTGAAGTCGAAGTTTACATAAGCCTTTGCCAAATACATTTAAACTCAGTTTTTCACAATTCCTGACATTTTAATCCTAGTAAAAATTCCCTGTCTTAGGTCAGTTAGGATCACCACTTTATTTTAAGAATGTGAAATGTCAGAATAATAGGAGAGCGATTATTTTTTTTATTATTTTTTTTTTCAGCTTTTATTTCTTTCATCACATTACCAGTGGGTCAGAAGTTTACATACTCTCAATTAGTATTTGATAGCATTGCCATTAAATTGTTTTACTTGGGTCAAACGTTTCGGGAAACCTTCCACAAGCTTTTCGACCTGTCCCACAGTAAGTTGGGGGAATTTTGACCCCCTTCCTTCTGACAGAGCTGGTGTAACTGAGTCAGGTTTGTAGGCCTTCTTGCTCGAAAATGCTTTTTGCTCTGCCCACAAATTTTCTATGGGATTGAGGTCAGGGCTTTGTGATGGCCACTCCAATACCTTGACTTTGTTGTCCTTAAGCCATTTTGCCACAACTTTGGAAGTATGCTTGGGGTCATTGTCCATTTGGAAGACCCATTTCCGACCATGCTTTACCTTTCTTGACTGATGTCTTGATGTTGCTTCAATATAGCCACAATTTTCCTTTCCTCATGATGCCATCTATTTTGTGAAGTGCACCAGTCCCTCCTGCAGCAAAGCACCCCCTCAACATGATGCTGCCACCCCCATGCTTTGCACTTTTCGCACCAAAGTACGTTCAACTCTAGGAGACCGAACGCGTCTCCTTCCTGAGCGGTATGACGGCTGCACGGTCCCATGGTGTTTATACTTGCATACTATTGTTTGTACAGATGAACGTGGTACCTTCAGGCGTTTGGAAATTGCTCCCAAGGATGAACCAGACTTGGGGCAAAACGACAGGGAGAGCTTTGTAAATGTGTTTCTTTGTGTTGAGTAATGGCGATTTGGAGTTTATTGTTTTAAAAAAAAATTACCTCTGGTTGCACAGGTGATGTGCTGGTTAAACTTAAATCCCTGGCCACTGGGAGCGCTGCCTCTGGATGTGTATTTTCTTGTTTGCTTATGGCCCTATACAGCTCGTTTAGTGCAGTCTTAGTGACTAGAAAACCCAGCTAGATGCATATTATCCCGTCCTTGTTCAGCCTTTATGCTGAGAAACGCAGGATATTTCAGTTCTTCAGGTCCCATTGATAGGATAATCTCAAACGGATATCGTCCATTTTGTTATTTAGTGGTTGTACGTTCACCAGTTGAACTGAGGATAGAGGGGGTTTATACTCTTCCTCTTTCGAGTCCCGGTTATTAGGGCCGGAATGAGCAGTACATCCACAGCTGCCGACTCGTTGAAGTAGATATCTGTTCTGATGTCCAACTGCTGTTTTTGGTCATAGGAAATTATGGCGGGAATATTATGTACTGAAATAGTTCAGACCATTTGTGGGTCTGACACACAAAATAGTCTAATTTGTCAGGAGCCCGTAAAACGGCAGCTATCCACTGCAACCCAGTCTTCACACGTTCCTACTACGTAGTCTTATGGACTGAAAGATCCTTGCTCTAATCTATTTTGAAATCCAATACACGTGTATTCTCTTCTCTGTAGTCATTATTATAGAAACAACCACTTGTGCTCTGTGAGATTTCAGCCCTTTAGGACAGGGATATTCAAACTGGGTTCTGAAGGGGCCGTAGCATGCTGACCAAACCGCGTGCACGAGAGTTGCAAAATATATCTACAGTCAGGCGCTAAAATAGAGCTTGGTTCTATTTGTGGGGCTTAATGCGCTGCAAGTCCCGCCTCTCCCATCTCATTGGTTTTTAGGAGCATATACCCATGTGGGTGATTGAAAGATGAACTGAGGTCCACACTCCAGTCCAGTTGGTGGTGTAATGTACTTTAAAGTTGGTTGCCAACCGCCCTATAAAGTCCAAAGAAGAAGAAGCCTGAAGGAGGAGAGATTACTAGAACAAACTCGGGTTTCCCTTTTATCTGTGGATTAATTGTCGGAGTAGAGGACCTTGTGCATTTCAGGTAAAATAACAACCCAATGTTTATATCTCTGGACAAATTAGCTTGCAACAGCAAGCTAGCTAGCTAAATTGCCTTAAATGTTTAATGCTTTTCGACCTGTCCCAAAATTAATATAGTTGTTTCAGAATTTGTTTTGATATTTCAACCTGCGCGTCCTGATATTTCAACATGCACACGCGGACGCACGCGCTCGAGCAGTCTGGTCTGCATGTAAGGGCATCAGCAGAAATTGTGAGATTTTTTTTTTTTTACCCCAAACAAATCTCCACTAATTTTAAATATTGGTTTTATTATACCTACAGAACATGTTTTGGGTAAAATAATGATCAGTCTTATTGTCTTTCCTATCCACCCCTACTTTTCACCAATATGCAAATAGCCGTTGCATTTGCCTGTTCCACTCTGTAAACCAGTGGTAGTCATTGCGCGGATCATGAGTCGCATGTAGCTTTCAGGAACTTAATTGCTGTTTCGTTTTTTTATTTTAAGGGGTCCTCGGCCAGGGGCTAAATCATATTTTGAGGTCCTTGATAGGGCTGGGTGATATGGACAAAATATATCACAATATTTTTGACGGTATTTTATGTTTTTGAATAATATACATTCTAAATATGTTTATGAGTAGTTCATGACCCTAGAGTGGCAACACAATTATAAGTGATTTCAAGGGGGCTTTCTCCATTTACTGTTCTATTCAACTCCAAACAAAACGCATTTTCATCAATTTATGCATTTCCTGAACTTTTATTATAATTTCCACACTGTGACACGCAGCATGATATGGGCAAAAAATATAGGCCTAGTTAATTGGTGAACTGTTGGAATCTTGGTAATATAATCATTATTTTAATTCTATAGTGGGCAACACCTTGAATAAATTGTTGTTTGACATGACAATGAATGAATAAACCAGGGAGGAATTATTGACAGGGTAGGAAGCAAAGTGTTGGTCAGTGTTTGAGATGGTTTGGGATGAGTTGGACCGCAGAGTCAAGGAACAGCAGCCAACAAGTGCTCAGCATATGTGAAAACTCCTTCAAGACTGTTGGAAAAGCATTCCAGGTGAAGCTGGTTGAGAGAATGCCAAGAGTGTGCAAAGCTGTCATCAAGGCAAATGGTGGCTACATTTGTTTAACACTTTTGGTTACTAAATGATTCCATATGTGTTATTTCATAGTTTAGATGTCTTCACTATTATTCTACAATGTAGAAAATAGTAAAAATAAAGAAAAATCCTGGAATGAGCAGGTGTGTCCTAACTTTTAACTGGTACGGTATAGTAAAATACGGTATATCGCCCAGCCCTAGTCCTTGACATATCTTTTTTTTAAACCCCTGCTTTAGAAGACTGGAGGTGAATGTCTGTTTCAGCTGCTGTCACTGTGTCGTACCTGCAGCTCTGCAGCATAAAAAACACCCCACCACTGTGTGTGTGTGTGTGTGTGTGTGTGTGTGTGTGTGTGTGTGTGTGTGTGTGTGTGTGTCAAAGAGACTGCTGAGGTCGTGAGAGGGGAGGGAAGGTGTGAGTTAGTGAATGATGGTGTGAAAGAGCATGGCCCTGTGGGACCAGGAGTCCTCCAGTAAATAATGGAGCTGGTTTTAAGTCCAGAGGATAGGGGGGGATGCTGCTGTTGCTTTCATCTAAAGGTCACAGGAGGACAGGGGGGGGGCTTTGTGTTCCTCAAAGGCTGTACCACACCATGTTATTAAACTAAAGCCAAACAGCGCTTTGGGTAAAGGTGCTGGTATCGCCTGGGCCCAGCCTTTCTATAGAAACGACCCTGCAACACACGAGGAGAGAGCAGAGAAAATGGGCCAATAGAATCATGTTACCTAGCTTATCACCATTTCTTTGCCACTGTGGTGTCCATTGTCCAATAAGAAGGCTCAATGTTTCAGCGAGGGAAGCAGTGTTTTGTGGTTATTGACCAGTGAGTTGTTATTGCAGTGAGGAGGATCGGCACCGGCACAGGGACTATGGGGAGAGAGGATACGACCGCCACCACCACGAGAGATCCAGCAGAGAGAAAGAAGACAGACACCGAGAGAAGAGACACCGAGACAAAGAGGAGGGGAGACACAAGTCCTCAAGCAGGTACAACACACATCCACACTCTTAACACACAGTAGACACTGACATGTTCAGGTAGACAGTGTAAGTAACCAGTGGTTGTCTGTGTGTGTTAACAGTAGCAGCAGGAGGAGACATGAGAGTGAGGAGGGGGACAGTCATCGAAGACACAAACACAAGAAGGTCAAGAGGAGCAGAGAGGACAAGGAGCCCAGCCAGGAACTCTCTGCTGACCAGGAGAACCAGTCAGAGCCCACAGAGTGACTCTCTGTTCCTCTCACCAGCCAATATGGGGACCCGCTGTGACCCTCAGGCATTCTGTTTAACATATCAGAGACTGGACTGCTCCTCTAATATATTTCAGTTCACTTTGAAGGTGAAAAACCCAAAGCATTGTTTTATGTATACGTTGTATACAACTTGTATATTTTGAGTCATCTGAGAGACGTGTTTTGTTTTATTGAATTTAAGAGATATGTTTGGATAAAGGAGCTGACTGGACCTAAGTTGAATGGTTCAAATTTGAGTGAGCTGTGTTAAATACATATCTTATCCCAGGTCATTTCACGTGCACCCCAACCCTCGCCAAAGCTCTGACAAGTGTCCTTTTCAAATGACTTTATTGATTATTTCACCAAAGGTACCATCAGATATACTACGTAGGCCGACGCGTGAGACAGAACTGTGTTCGATGGTCCTAGACCAGACTCATCCACGGAAACACACACAGAAACCAAGTCAGTTAGTTTTTTTCTCAAAAGTAGGAAAATCAGTAAGGCCTCCACAATTTTACCTTAATATTACTTTTAACAGATTATGAACACATTTTGACTTAATTTTTTTACTATACTTTTTTTGCCAGTGGTTTGATAATTTAGCAACAGCTTCTGAAAACATCTCAACACAGACGACTACTTGGCAATGTGTCCTCAGTCTCAACAGATGAAGATTAAAGCCACTGTCAGTACAAACATAACGAAGAATATATTCAAAGGCCATCAAACAAACGTGAAAAGAAAGAGAAACAGTACTTGAATCAGTATTCTTTTTTTTTTTTTTTTACATCCAACAGTTACAGTAAAGAAATGCGAGTCCAATTAAATGCATACTCTAACATAGAACTAATGGAATTGGCAACTTGTTTCCCCATCCAACCACCCACCAGGGGTAGGGCCACCAGGGGTAGGGCCACCAGGGGTAGGGCCACAGATCCACATCCTCGCAGCTCAGTGTCTCGGGGGGGTTTGGTCAAACTCCTGTCACATGGTTGATTGGCCCCCTCTGAACTCCCCAAAGTCTCAGCTGTCCATCGGGAGTCAGGGTTCTAAGGTCCGCCTTCCATAGCTACATCACTAGTGTAAGCCCCTCCCATAAGGTAGGGCTCAGCGTTGTAAGCCAGTCTAAAGCTCCACCCACATTCCTTGGTCAGTGTTGGCCCTCCCCATGGCTCTGCGACTACAGCAGGGCTACAGCAGGCTGCCTGGCCAGGACACGATGGTCAGGGTGATTCTGCCCCGCAGCTCCTTCAGTAGACGCACCAGGGCTGTGTGGGTCATCCCCCACGTACTCTTTCCGTTCACCTCCAGCAGAATGTCCCCACACCTACACACACAGAGCGAGCGAGAGAGAGGAGGGGTTAATGCAGAGATGGACAAACGGAGATGGACTCAGTCTAGTACAGGAGACACTTGTAATGTGTAAATACAAGACTACTGTAATGATTAGGCCAATACTATATATCATTTATCACAGAAAAATAGAAGATTCAGCAGACATGCATTAGCCAGTTATATAGGTTATTTGGCCAGTGTGTGTCCTAGGTTTAGTAGCCCGTACCGTATCCTGCCATCGTTGTAGGCTGGCGTGCCCTCCACGATGGAGCGAATGAAGAAGGATTGATTGCAGTTGACCTCCTCCTGCCCCCCCACGATGCTGAAGCCTAGGCTACCAGAGGCGCTCCGGCGCAGCACAATATCTTTGCAGCAGTACAGGTGCCTGCAAAGGACAAAAACGGAGCTTAGGAAATATCTAGACTGCCGCCAGCATGTGTGCCCAGCCATTACTATGTGCACATACTGTATGCAGTAGTGAGATTGCAGAGTCCAGTGGAAGTCTGTCAGAAAAAACAACTGCTTGGCCGTCGTCCAATGAGAATGGGGAAATTACTTTTCCCCACAGGTAATGCAGAGCTGTGAAAATGCAGCACTGAGAAGGGAGTGATTTCAGTATCAGTCTCTCACACTGCCCAGGGGTGAGTGAAAATTACATTCAAATCCTGTTAGAAGCGTTGCCCGTCTGGACTGAATTCCCATGGTGATTCACTAGTTGGTTTTCCCTTTTCTTATACATTTTGCTGGTTGGGGAGAAATAGAGTTTTAGCTACTCCTGTATTTTATACATTTTTTACAGTAAGAGCACTTTTATACCAGCAGTGGCAGATCTAATGAGAAACGGGAATACCCCTCTGCTAGTCTGACCTCTGTCCAAAAGAGAGCGATTGGAGGGGTTTATTAATACCCTAAGCTGCTTAAAAGAGAATGAGGAGAAAGGGAGGGAGGGGGGACAGGGGATGAGAGTGTCAGTGACCAATGTCTGAGACTGGGATGTGAGGATGAGCAAGAGACGGTGAAGGCCATGGAGATAAAGCCTGACGATGTATACAGTAGTGTCTATTCATCATTCTGTCATCCCCCTCCATCTCCCCTTCTCTCCCATATCGGCCTTGTAATGTAGCCTGTACATCCTGAGATCTCTCTGTACCCTCTCTTAGTTGTTGGCCTGTGCTTTTCATGGAGGCCCTCACTCAAATAACAAGCCATGTTGATCAGCTCATCAAGTACAGTGCCTTCAGAAAGTATTCATACCCCTTGACTTAATCCACATTTTTGTTGTTACAGCCTGAATTCAAAATGAGTAAAATATTTTTCTCACCCATCTACACATAATACCCCATAATCAAAGTGAAAACATGTTTTTAGATATTTTTTGTGCAAATTGAATACATAAATATAATTTACTTAAGTATTCACACCCCTGGGTCAATACATTGTAGAAGCACCACTGGCAGTGATTACAGCTTTGAGTCGTCTTGGGTATGCCTGTATCAACTTTGCACATCTGGATTTGGGGATTTTCCCCAATTCTTCCTAGCAGATTTTCTCAAGCTCTTAAATTCGATGGGGGTTGGAGGTGAACAGCAATCTTCAAGTCTTTCCACAAATGTTCAATGGGATTCAAGTCTGGGCTTTGGCTAGGCAACTCGAGGACTTTCACATTCTTGTTCTGAAGCCATTCCAGTGTTGCTTTGGCTGTATGCTTGGGGTCATTTTCCTGTTGGAATGTAAATCTTCACCCCAGTCTATGATCGTTTGCACTCTGAAGCAGGTTCTCATCAAGGATTTGCCTATATTTGGATCCATGTATTGTTCCCTCTATCCTTACCAGTCCCTGTGTCTGAAAAGCATCCCCATAGCAGGATGCTGCCACCACCATGCTTCACAGTAGGGATAGGGTTAGACGGGTGATGAGCTGTACCTGGTTTTCTCCAGACAAAGGCAAAGCATTACATTTTTGTCTCATCAGACCACAGCATCTTTTGCCTTATGCTCTGAGTCTTTCACGTCCCTTTTTGCAAACTTGAGGCGTGCAGTTGTGCCTTTTTCTTAGGAGTGGCTTTTGTCTGGCCACTCTCCCTTAAAGCCCAGATTGGTGAAGTGCTGTAGAGACTGTTGATCTTCTGTCAGGTTCTCCCATCGTGGCCAAGGAAATCTGTAGTTCTGTCAGAGTGGTCATTGGGTTCTTGGTCACCTCCCTGACCAAGGTCCTTCTTGTCCGGTTGCTCAATTTGGTCGGACGACCAGCTCTAGGCAGAGTATGTAGTTCCTTGTTTTTCCAATACCCAATGACAGACACCACTGTGCTCTTGGTAACTTTCAACACTATATCAATTGTTTTATACCCTTCCCCAAACCTATGCCTCATCACAATTCTATCTCAGAGATATACGGACAGTTCCTTGGACTTCATAGTATAGTTTCTGCTCCGACGTGCACTTCACCTTTGGGATTTGGTTAGTGGATCACATCCAACTTTTTAGATACATACACCGCCATCTTCTGTACTGGAGTGTGAGGCCAGTAATGGTCTACCTACATGAAATTATCTTCATTAGCCCTGTTCCTCTAAGAAAGTAAAATATAGCCCTAGACACCACTTCTCTCCCGCCACTACACCACCTAAACCCTAACCCCGCCCAGCCTCTCTAACCCTTTCACACACACTCTCCCTATTTACGTCATACAAATAGAAATAGAAACACATGCTCCACCGTTTCCTCCACTAAACACTCATCACACAGACCTGTTTCAGGTATCCCCATCATCCACAATGTGGCATTCAAACCTGTGTGCTTAAATCGTAGTCTTACTCCACACAACTTCCTCTCTCCTACATCCCAGTGTGACCTGAATATCTACCCCCTCTCTCCTCACAGCACTCTTAGCCACCACATCGGCCTTCTCATTACTCTCCACACCCACATGGGCTTGAACCCAGAAAAAGCTTACCACCACTCCCATCCTCTCCAATCCCATTAACAGCACCATCATCTCCACAAACAAGTCTCCCCTATCCGGTCCGCCCGTCGTGACTCTACTACTCAACACTGCAGCCGAATCAGAGCAGATCAACACTGAGTGGTTTCACCTCCTCCACCCATCTCAAACCTATAATCATGGCCATCAACTCGGCAGCATACACTGACATATAATCAGTTAACCGCTTACATAATCTAACATTTAAATCTTGGATATTCACCAGTGGAGGCTCTTCAGAGGAGGAAGGGGAGGGACCATCCTCCTCAGTGAATTTCATACATTTTAGAATTTTAAAACATTTAAAAAGTTATCCTAGATAAAACTATACTAAATATAATCTCGTCACCAAATAATTGATTAAAACACTATTTTGCTAAGAAGGTCTACAGTAGCCTCAACAGCACTCTGTAGGGTAGCACCATGGTGTAGCCGGAGGACATTAGCTTCCGTCCTCCTCTGGGTACATTGACTTCAATACAAAACCTGGGAGGCTCATGGTCCTCACCACCATTTCATAGACCTACACAGTAATTACGGCAATGTCCGGAGGACATCCTCAAACCTATCACAGCTCTGGCATCATGAAATGACATGTCGACCCAATCATAGAATCACAGAATGAATCTAGTACTGAAAACATAAGCTACAGCTAGCTAGCTCGCTAGCACTGCAGTGCATAAAATGTGGTAGTTGACTCAAAGAGAGAGAAAATAGTTGAACAGTTTTGAACAAATTAATTTCCTCCTAAATGAAGGAGAAGCAAGAGAGAAATGGAGAGAGAGAGTGTGTCATTTTTTTCCAGTTTCACTTACTTAGCAGCTATCTAGTTTATCCTACTAAAACACCCTGCTCAAACAGGTTATGACTATCCAACAACAATGGAACTATTCCAAGTCAAGGTAAGCTTTTGGTTTTGCTAATTTATTGCCACCGGGGCCCGCCAGTGTAACTGCTTACTGGTTTACTAACGTGTTAGCTCTATTAGCTTTGCTGAATATGACAATTTAGGCAAGGTTGGGTAGGTTACTTTCTAAATGTAATCCGTTACAGTTACTAGTTACCTGTCCAAAATTGTAATCAGTAATGTAACTTTTGGATTGCCCAAACTCAGTAACGTAATCTGATTACATTCAGTTACTTTTAGATTACTTTCCCTTTAAGAGGCATTAGAAAAAGACAAAAATGTATGTTACCAATTAAATGACATCTATTGCAAGATAAATCAATGTTAAAGTTTACATATCTGGCCATATATGGATTTACATTTTACTTTACGGTTTGGTTATGTAGGCTTCTTCTAACTCATCGCTTTCTACTACATATAATAATACGATTAAATTATATCTTTACATTAAAAACCAAAGTCTACCAGAATTCCAATAAATGTTATACCCCTTGATCTTCAAGAATAGGACTTGGAAATATGGAAGTATAGATTCGACAAATTGTTTTACCTGAGCATGACCCCAAAACTAAGGACTTATTAGCCAGCCCTACTCTGTTGTTTATGAGTCTGTTGCCATGGAGGGCTGATTGGGCTCATTGATTTGAGTTGAAAAATAAATGCTGCGCTCATGTAATGGCATGCTTTGAGCACTAGTGAAAGTGCTATTTACATGTGAAAAATGAATGTCATTTGCTGCATTTGCTATAGGCCTATTATTTACCTTATTGTTGGTGACACTTTGATATCTTGATAATATGCAGCTGTTTAACGGGCAAATCCAGCCTCTGTTTTGGTAAAAAGCTGAGGGATGGGCCTGTAGAAATGTAACCACTCTCAGATGAATAGACAGAGCTATGGATGCAAGGACTGACCATCCATGATATCAAAATTGTTTTAACCATGTTATGAGGCTATACAGTGGTTGTTTACATTTACAGTATTTACAAACATTGGAGAAAAACAAGCTTATATTTTGGGTTCTCATGGAGTGTGACAGTTCAACTAAGCTCATGAGGCATTTATTTATAAGTTATATTCTTCAAGAATCTATACATACATACATACATACATACATACATACTCTGCAAAAAAGAAACATCCTCTCACTGTCAACTGCGTTTATTTTCAGAAAACTTAACGTGTAAACATTTGTATGAACATAAGAAGATTCAACAACAGACATAAACTGAACAAGTTCCACAGACATGTGACTAACAGAAATTGAATAATGTGTCCCTGAACAAAGGGAGGGGGGGGGGGGTCAAAATTAAGTCAGTACCTGGTGTGGCCACTAGCTGCATTAAGTACCGCAGTGCACCTCCTCCTCATGGACTGCACCAGATTTGCCAGTTCTTGCTGTGAGATGTTACCCCACTCTTCCACCAAGGCACCTGCAAGTTCCTGGACATTTCTGGGGGGAATGGCCTTAGCCCTCATCCTCCGATCCAACAGGTCCCAGACGTACTCAAAGGGATATATAATTAAGCCAATTTGTATATCGATGATTCATGATTTAGGCTAGGATTTGTGCAGATATCCAAGGGTTTGCAACGTTCAGTAATGAGAACAGATGAGGTAATATTAATACAAGACTGTACTCGATAAGATATGAAAATATCTGAAGAGTCGATTCGGGAAATAGAGACTCTATAGACATTTTCCCGTGGTGCCCTAATTTCCCAGTTAATTAAAGTTTACATGATTAGTTTAATCACGTAATAATAATTACACATATAGAATTGATTTGATAAAATAACAGTCTTCACATTTAATGATAGTCAAAGGCACCACAATATATACATCCGAAAATGGATGTAGCAACTACAGATTGCCCCTTTTAAGTCTATCAAAAGTGTGTGAGTTTGAACATATGTCTATTAGGCCTATGGATTATGTTTTTTAATCAACATGAATTAGATTGATTAATAAAAGCCTCACTTTTATTCCATAGGCTGGGATCCGCACTATACAGCTGTTGCAAGAGCACATTTTTCACTGGCTGTCCACTGGTTTCAAAAACAATGATTGATAGGCAGCTTAAACTTATTGAATTCAACCCTTATTGGGTTCAAATATACATTTAGATTTGTGGACAGCTATCCATAATAACCACAATCCGTAAGGCGCAAATAGCTAAATGTGTGATTCACATCAATGCGCTATGTAGATATCAATAATAAGGGATATCCGTATCGCCGTAGACTACACCATCGGTGTCATCCTTACCTCCAAGCGTTTATTCAAGTTGGATAGTCTTTGGCTGCCGACAGCAGTCACACCATTGGAAGACATAGCTTGGACTGTAGGCTACAAAAGCTTATTCCTGCTCATTTCCCGAGATCCATCAAACACATTCGGTGTGTCATCATAGCGATCTCTGATTTATGGTCAGACTCACTCACGTTGAACAAATGTAGCTGTGCGCCTTATTTCAATGCCGATTTGAACGTCATTGAGAAAACAGAGAAGTGTCAAAGATTTAGCTCGCAAATATCATTTCTGAATTTAAAAGTAATCGTTGAAGTAATCATCTAATTTTTCATAAGCATCTGCAGTCTGATTACAATATTTTAGCTGGTAACAGATTACAGTTAGTTTTTTGTAATCCCTTACATGTAATCCGTTTCTCTCCAACCCTGACTTTAGGTAATATGGTGACAACTACAGTATGTAGGCTGTGTGTAGCAGTTTGGCTTGGAAAGGTTTTTTCGCATGGTCACATACACCTGATGTCTTGGGCATTGAAGTCCACAAGCAACAGGAAGAGGTGAAATGAGGAGAGTGTATAACGTAGATGCGAGAAGGAATACAACATGGCTGCTATGAAACTGAACTGTGTTTACGCGTGATCAGGGGTGTACTCATTCCACCGATTCTGTTGAAAGAAATTGTCTTAAACAGAAGCAAACGGAACAAAACGGGGATAAGCATAACTGAATTTGTCCAATAGAAACTCTCATTGGCAACTGTTGGACTAATGATTACACACAGATTTGAGACCTGTGTGCACCTACTTGTAAACTTTCATTCATAGACTAGGTTGTAGCAACCTCATGATGGGTATAGGGAAAATTTGAGTTTCATGTAGTAGCTTAAACCTATCGCTGTTACATTTAACTGGGAGAATGTAATATGAATAACACTCATCCAATATGCTGTAATAGAAATAAGGCCATGCTCATGGAAAAAAAAATGTCCTCCCTCATCTGAAACGGCACTGACCCCCACTGATATACACCCCTGCACCCACCCTACCACTGATTGGCTCTTTCAAACCATCTGTATACATCCTTAAAAACAAATACAACTGATTCTATATATCTCTCCACACACCGTCTCACGTCCTCACCCCATTCTCTCCTGCCCTCAATCACATCCACATCTACGCTTGGTTTCGGAAACAGCCACGGAGGAACGTTCCCCAACGCAATTGTCAGCCCCATCTCTCTCTCCCCCTGTCCATATTCTACCACCTTCTTCCCGATTTGTCCACCCATACATCATCTGCTTACCCACTCCTTGCACCCAGCATTCCCCAGTTGCCGTGACCGCAGAATGTCCTTCTGAACTCCCTTTCAACCTCGCCCAGTATGCTAAATCAAGTTTGTCCCGCCTTATCCTCAGTGGCATTTCCCCACTATCCACCTGCAATGCCTCAACAGGTGTCCTCCTGAAGGCACCCACACACAATCTCAGGGCTCTTGACTGTATCCTTTCCAGGCGCTGTAGTACCGTTTTGGCTGCCTATCTATATACAAAGAACCCATAATCCAAAAATGACCTGATCAATGCCTGGTACAAACAATACATACAACAGTGTTTGTATATCCGACCCCCAATCATATCCTGCCACTGCCCTCATGAGGTTCAGCACCATCCTACACTTAATTTCATTATGCTCAACATGTCTCTTCTACGTAAACCTCTCATCAAACCACATACCTAAGTACTTAAACTCAGACACCCTACCTATATCTGTATATTTGCAGCCTAACATCTTTAACCTTCCTCTTAGAATACACCATAAAGCAGGACTTGGACACAGACATCCTAAACCTCCATGTTAGAGACCAATCTTCCACAACTCCCACAGCTTCTTGCATCTTCCTCATCACATATTTCACATTCCCACCTCTCTTCCATATAGCCCCATCATCGGTATACAAGGCCACTCCCTGTTCCACCTCCTTAAATATGCCATATCATCAGGGTGAACAACACCGGACTAACCACACTTCCCTGAGGAGTACCATTGTCCACTTCAAACCCCATTGACAATTCTGACCCCCACCTGTATGACTCGATCGAACAGACATCCCCCAACGCACTCATCTTGATCTTCCCTCCACATGGTATCATAAGCTTTCTCAATGTCAAAATACACAACACTCATCACTTCTTTTATTGTCAGGGCCTTGGCTATCTGTCACACCCTGATCTGTTTCACCTGTCCTCGTTATTGTCTCCACCCCCTCCAGGTGTCACTTGTTTTCCCCAGTGTATTTATCCCTGTGTTTCCTGTCTCTCTGTGCCAGTTCATCTTGTATGTTTCCAAGTCAACCAACGTTTTTCCCGTTCGCCTGCTTTTTGCATTCTCCTTTTTTTAGTCCTCCCGGTTTTGACCCTTGCCTGTTTCTGGACTTTGTACCCGCCTGCCTGACCATTCTGCCTGCCTTGACCACGAGCCTGTCTGCCACTATGTACCTCCTGGACTCTGATCTGGTTTTGACCTTTTTGCCTGTCCACGACCATTCTCTTGCCTACCCCTTAGGATTATTAAACATTGTAAGACTCCAACCATCTGCCTCCTGTGTCTGCATCTGGGTCTCGCTTTGCGCCTTGATACTGTCACCAGGGCATCCTGACATGCACTGTCAACTGTGGGACCTTATATAGATGGTTGTGTTTTTTTCTAAATCATGTCCAAACTATTGAATTGGCCACAGGTGGACTCCAATCAAGTTGTAATTGGATGCACCTGAGCTCAATTTAGAGTGTCATAGCAAAGGGGAGTGAATACATTTCTTTATTTAATGTTCAATACATTTGCTAACATTTCCAAAAACATATTTTCCTTTTTTCATTATGGGGTCTTGTGTAGATGGGTGAGAAAAATCGAATAAATGTTTTATTCAGGCTGTAACACAACACACTGTGGAATAAGTCAAGGGGTACGAAAACTTACTGAAGGCACTGTATGTTGGTCTATCAAACAAGGGTACAAAATTTGCCAAACAAGAGGCTATTGGTGTCTGGGCAACAGTGCCAGTGTGTTCAGACTGAGTTCTAAACCTTGGAGTGTAGTGTATATAATTAGCATTCTTCAGAGAAGGGAGGAGAGAGAGAATGAGATAAGAGAAGGCTAGCTGGTGGGGTACTGCCACTCACCTGGGCAACTGCAGCCATGACACCCACAATGGGGAGTAGTCATCAGTGTGTGGCAGCGTGGCGAGGCTCTGCTTGGTGCTGTCAGTGGGCGAGGGTGAGAGGCAGGGGGGCGAGGGGCACTCTGGCTGGATTTCTTCTGGAGGCCTCATCTCCAGGACCTTGAGCACCACAGGGGAGGTGGTGTTCTTCAGGTTGGCCACAGCCTCGCCCCGCGTCACCCCTGTCAGGTCCAGCCCGTTCACATTCAGCAGGATGTCACCTGCATAGAGATGGGAGGACAGAACACAGTACCACTCAGCACAGCCACTCAGCACAGCGTTGCCCTGACTACTGTCCATTCTGACATCTTTCAAAAGCAAAACTTCCCAGAGACAAGGACTTGTCTCGTCTGCCTATTTGAATATTCAATCACCTCCCGCAGGAACACAAAGCAGTGGGAACAAAGAGCCACCTGCACATGAAATACCTCCCTGATAATCAAGGTGGGCTTGGACAGTACAGCACTGCACAACCAGCTGCCATCTGGAGAGGAGGCTTACTCAAAGGACAACATCCACTCCTTTGATTAGGATGCACTATGCAGATACACTCAGTTGAAATTGGGATAATTCTTATGTAGACAGCTGTATACACAAGCATATTCACATAACTGATATGCATGGGAATACACTGTGAAAATCAGGCCTTTGATAAAGGTCATGGTATAACCACACTCAATATCATACCCACTTCCTCACTCTCCTCACACATAAAACCACATTTCCATCCAGTCTTAATGCGAGTAAAGTCACACTGTAAAAGAAAAATCAGGACGGCTGAGATGGAAACAGGTCGTTTCAGTACAATTTGATGAATGGCGACAGATCATTTGTTCGTTCGACATGGTGGGATCTTTTGGTGTCTGTCAAATGAATTATCTGTGAATGGTGGTGGAATCGCAAATAATTACATAATAACCATCATATCGAAGTAAACTTGGAGTCACACGATGATATGGTGTGTGGTAGAGGTGTGCCGAGTAGTCGGACAAAGCGAGTATTGTAACGGATATGGGCAATTGTCTGGATAAGATTATGATCAGAGTATTTTTTTGTAATAAGGGTGCCAGCACGCAAGCATCTTTCTCATGTCAGTCAGTCAAGTGAGGTGCTGTGTTTTCTAAGTAACTCAAGTGGCTAGTTTTCCTGTCTGTAAAGAGAAGGGCTGTCTCTACATTGAATCTGCTGCTCTGATTGGATAGAGTGAAGCTGTATTTCTATGTCCACTCGCATCATAATTTCACCCGATCACTTTCACTTCTCTGTTTCGGTGTGATAATTCAGACTGCTTCTGCCTCCTGTTTGCCTGCTACTATGATAAATCAAATAGCAAGGACGTTTGCTATCAAGCTATCAATGTGCATAATGTCTAACAAGTGGGGCGAGGGTAGGGAAAATAATATGGGGTAGGGAAAATAATATGGGGTAGGGAAAATAATATGGGGTAGGGAAAATAATATGGGGTAGGGAAAATAATATGGGGTAGGGAAAAAAATATGGGGTAGGGAAAATAATATGGGGTAGGGAAAAAAATATGAAATGCCGACGTGCATTCTGACAGATAGCAAACTTGTCTGCCCACTGCAAATTGAGGACACACAGACACAGGTCAGACACACAGACACTCTGCGGCTCCTAATATGCAGCTTGTTTGGTCTAATATGCAGCTTGTTTGGTCTAATATGCAGCTTGTTTGGTCTAATATGCAGCTTGTTTGGTCTAATATGCAGCTTGTTTGGTCTAATATGCAGCTTGTTTTGTCTAATATGCAGCTTGTTTGGTCTAATATGCAGCTTGTTTGGTCTAATATGCAGTTTGTTTGGTCTAATATGCAGCTTGTTTGGTCTAATATGCAGCTTGTTTGGTCTAATATGCAGCTTGTTTGGTCTATAAAGGTGCATGGAGGTATTTTTCCAACATCTACTTAGGCATATTAAAACATTTACGTTTTCTCCGATCACGAGTATCATCCGATCCAACTATCAACTGTCAATTTACGGATTACAATTACGAATACGAGTACGGCCATGTCAGCACACTCCTAGTGTGTGCTCCTCCCACTGCGACTAGGGGAAAGCATGCAGTTTACCAGGCTACAGATGAAATAAGTTATGATGAACTTCACAACTTTGAAACAACTTTGAAGGTTTTGAATGATGTTCACTGTGCCCTGGATAGGAAGCTGCATTGTGGATCTGTGTTCATAGACTTGTCAAAGGCGTTTGACACTGTGGACCATACCGTCTTGGTGCAGAGATGGAAGTGTGTTGGGATTACTGGTCATGCTCTGGAGTGGTTTGTCAAATCGAACCCAGTGTGTTAAGTCAGATGTAAGTCGGACACAGTAGAGTTGTGCTCGGGTGTGCTGCAAGGATACATTTTAGATCCCCCGTTGTTTATTAACTATATCACCAACATTGGGAGACATACTGAGACAGCTGATATACATTTTTATGCGGATGACACCGTGCCCTATTCAAATGGCAGCAGTTTGACTTCAGTTTGCCTGCATTCACACACACGCATCCATTGTCTGCTTGCTGTTGTATTTGTGCTGTCGCCAGTGTTTTCTGTCTGTGTTGTCTGTTTTGTCTTACGTCGTTTTTTTTGTTTTTTTTATAATCCCAGCCCCCGTCCCAACAGGAGGCCTTTTTCATCATGCCAGGCCGTCATTGTAAATATGAATTTGTTCTAAATTGACTAGCCTGGTTAAATAAAAAATATAAACAGGATGGTGAAAGTGTGATGATTTTGATGCGGCTTTTCAAGAAATACCTAGGGTCTTATTATGGTGTCATGATGATCAATGCTTGACTGCCGTTTGACCAATAAAAATATTCTCGCTCTTATCAATAACAATGTCATCATGTAGACTAGCCTACCTACACTGTATCTGCGAGCTGCTAGAGCACATGTGCCAAGACCAGAGTAGGCACATTTGCTATTTAACGCAACAGTTTTTGTAGAGTTTAAAATGCGATGGAAACACACCGATTTTTATTCGGTACATGAACACTTAAGTGAAAAAGTACATTTCGTGTGCGCTATGTCATCACTCACTTTCTATCGGCAATAAGGAAAATGCACATATTTTCTTTTATGCAGATTTTAGAATATTCGCATGAAAATCTGTCACCAATTGGATGGAAACCTAGCTAGACACACACACACACACACACACACAGATGTAGGGGATTGTGTGTTCAGACAGACAGACAGACAGACAGACAGACAGACAGACAGACAGACAGACAGACAGACACAGACAGACAGACAGACAGACAGACAGACAGACAGACAGACAGACAGACAGACAGACAGACGGGTAGAGCGGGGTCTTGTCTGGCCTCTCTGTACTGTCGTTTTCTCAGGCAGATCCCTAGGATCAACAGGAGGCACTGGGTTTAAATTCCTCCACTGCTCTTTGATGTCTGGCCCGGCACAGAGAGCTCCCTCAGATGTTCTGACATCCCACACGCCCGGAAACACAACTATACTTTCACACACTGCAGTACATAGCCATAACAGGCCTGCGCCACAAGTGCATCCAATCATTTGGGAAGTGCGTCTGTTTGTCTATTTCAGAGCTGACTGATTTTGTATAATGAGCTGATAAAGTGCAACCTGTCATTTCCTCTGGAACTTACTTAATCAAATTTGAGGTGCGTGTATGTGTGTTAGACTCAATTTGGCGAGCACTGATCCGCAGCACTACCTCTGTGTTTCCTGTTGGACAAATAACCTTGGTAATTAAGCACGAGTCTGACTGTTTATCTCAACCAGTCTGTTCTACACAAGGGACAAGTCACACAGACACAACTCATGACAGATGAAGCCCGTCTGCAGTACCAACTCTGGAATCGTGGTGACCAGCAGGGACTGCACGGAACAGAGAAACTAAACTATCATGCCAATATCGGAGCAATTCAAGGAATATCTAAACTCCCTTCCCGGAACATTGGATTTTAAATCTACCGTATGACTGAGTGAGAGTGTGTGAGTTTGTATTGTGCGAGTGTGTGGTGGACTCTGTGAGTGTGTGTGGGACTGTTTGAGTGTGTGTGTGAGACTGTGTGTGTTCTACAGTAGAAGGTTTGTCACCAGGCTGTACCTTTGAGGATGGATCCCTCCTGTCCCACTACTCCGTTGGGGTCCACGTTAGTGACGTAGACCGGGAGATCCCAGCCGCGGGAGGACATGCCCCCTGCCACCGTCATCCCCAGGGAGTGATGGGGCTCCTTGGACAGCGTCACCGTCTTCTCATAACACGCCGGCTTCTCACATGAGTCCTGTAGATGGGAGTGGTGCAACGTGAGAAATGTGTAGAATGGTTACACTGTAATAGATGTTTATTCATGATATAGCGTTTATTGTGTTGTTTGTTTCTGGCGAATGTGATTTCTTGTGGTTTAAGCTTTGATGTTTAGTGTGTAAGACTAAGTACAGTGTGTGATGTTCAGGATTATTTAGAATAGTTGTGGTTTGTGGAAGTGAGAGAGTGTATGTACAGATGTCGGATCTTAATTTGACCCATTTTATTGAAGGAGGAAAATAATACATATTTAAAAATCGCAGCCAGGGGCAGCTGAAAGCGCTGTTTTTTAAATTTTATTATTCTAATAATGTTTTAAGGGCATAGATCAGCTTTAATATTGCAGATTTTAAAGGGTCCTTTTATTGTCCCCAGCGCAAGGTGCACCTGTGTAATGATCATGCTGTTTAATCAGCTTCTTGATATGTCACACCTGTCAGGGGGATGGATTATCTTGGCAAAGGAGAAATGCTCACTAACAGGGAGGTAAACACATTTGTGCACAAAACTTGAGAGAAATAAGCTTTTTGTGCATATGGAACATTTCTGGGATTTTTTATTTCAACTCATGAAACATGGGACCAACACTTTACATGTTGCGTTTATATTTTTTGTTCAGCAAAGATTGTGGCTTCTATCAATGTAATTGTCTGCATCATTTCCAAATGCCATATATCTTTTTTGGTAAATATATATATTATTTTAAATATATATTTTCCCCTAACCTGTCCACCCCTCCCCTAATTGGAGTAAACTAAAGGACAACAATACTTAGGCTTCTACTTCCAGCTTATACATACTATATACATTTTACAGACACAGTATATTATACATTAGTTATCGTTTGTTTTTAGTCCCCTTCCATCTCTAAAGACCATCCATCTAGCTGCCATATATTTTTCCACTGTGCTGTTTCACAAAAGTTCAGAACCTTTCTATTCTCATAGTTTATTCATATTGTAAATTAAAGATAGCATTTTTTCCTAAGAGTATTATATTATTGATCGTTTGACTATGACTTTTCCCAAACAGCCAGCAGTGCTATTTGCGGAGTTAGCTCTAAGTAAGTGTTGCAATTTTTCAGCCATTCCTGAACCTGCAACCAGGAACAAGCTACAGTACATATTGGCAGCACCAAAACAAGTGATCTAATGAGTCTCTTTGCAGTGTCATCTGCAGAGCAAGGATGAGTGTATCCCCCATATATATAACATATTGTTTGCAAGAATTTTGTATAATAATTTAAATGGAAAAACTTGAAGTTGTGAATCCGGTGTCAAAAAGCTCACTAACAGGGATGTTAACAAATTATTTTGTGCAATTGTTTTTGGAGAAATAAGCTTTTCGTGTGTATGGAAAATTTCAGGGATCTTTCAGTTTAGCTCATGAAACATGGGACCAACACTTTACAATTGACTTTTGTTGCGTTTATATTTTTGTTCAGTATACATAGCCTAACTATAGAACGTGGGCGGGCATCCACACTAGAGGAAAATGTATTGTTTTACAGTAGGCCTACATCTGTAAATCAGCTGATGGCCCACAAGTTAGCCTACAGAATGTATTGGAATATATGCCACGTTCTTAGTTCCGACTAGCACGTGAAAGCAGCATTAATCAAATAACAAGGGGCCTATTGCAACCATCGATGGCACTAGATTATTACCAGCTGATGTCTCATTAAACCATCAATACGTGCTAAATTCACCTGCACAGCTGAACTTAATTGCAACCATTATTGGTCACCTCATTACCGCTCCCTAAAAGATGACATTGGTGTTACCTTAGTCCTGCTTGCAACCAAAGTCTTTCAAGATATGTTCGGCCTCTGGTTCGTCTTATCATCGGAACAACTTTTTGAACAGACTAAGGGCGATGTATCTATTTGACAAGCATTCTATACAATAGAAATCAAGTATTTCGTCATTTACCACAGCAAATCCACTGTGGCAATTTACCTGACACTTTGTATGAATGGAAACTCGTGTTTTGATAGGCTACAGTAGAATATAGTTTAGGTGTAGCAGCTTACTGTACGGCTGCATTTTGGATACACTTGACACTTGTCCTATGTCGTTGTGGAGACCAATGTCTATCTTGTGTTACTAAGCTATATAAAATGAGGGTTGTTGATGTGTACGGTTGCATTTTAGATACATTTTTGTACATTTGAGTGTTGCAGTAACAGGACATATAGGCCTACAGTAGCAGTACGACATTTATTAATATTCTGTCTGGTGCTTTTAGCGTTTTGTGCGCGCGAGAGTGATTGGATGATTTTGATAGCTGGCACTGGCCCAAAGAAAGAGAACTGCAGGTTTTCAGCGAAGGTGTCGAAATCACCAGGCTCATTAGAATTTCTCGATTCGCAGTTCGTTTTTTTTCTGCGACAAAACGGTGAAAATGAAGATCCGACATCTGGACTGTACAAAGCGTGTATGTGAGTGTACATTTGTGAGTCAGGGAGTGTAGAGTAGTGTAAGTAAAACATGGACACATTGGGGTTGATGTGATGTAGCCTGCGCTGCTTCTCTAATGTGCTGCACTCACACATTTCTGACCCTCAAGTCACATGCCATGACTACCCCAGGACACTACACTAACCACAGCTGTCACAAGCACTGACCAGTACTGCACACGGTTTATGCATGCGTGTGCAAGGCGTAAATGGGTGTATGATGTAAGCATGTGTGTGTGCGCGCGCGAGTGTGTGCGTATATGTCTGTTTCTGTAGCTGTAATTGTATATCTCTCTAAATTCGCCTGGGTTCAAATTAAAGGAGTGTACGGTCCTGTTTTTCTTCCAGTAAAACTAGGATTGCTGACAGCCCTAGAGGGCCTACAACAGACACACACACACATCCAGTAGGAGCCAACTTCATTACTGTGTTTCAATATTAAAACACCATATAAAGGCCTGGTGAGGCTTAGTCTAAATATGATCTATCGTCCTGCTGGAGGTGGCTTGGCTTATCTCAGAACAATAATACATTGTTATTGTTGCTACCTGCTATCGCTGCGGGGTTCTTTTTATTACAGGCTCATTCTCTCTCTGCTAGCTCTGATGCCAAGGTCTTTATCTGAAGAATACGGTAAGATTCCGCCGTCACACATTCTCTACTTTTAACAGTGAGTCTGTGAGAATTACAACTTCAAATCTAGAAAGTGAGGTGAGAGCTGTGAAGTGAATCATTATTAGAATGAGGGAAGTTGTCAGCTCCAATAATGAGCTGGAGAAAATCCTGTTTTAGCGTGTCAGTGGAGGGGGTGTGAATCCTGTAGGTTGGTGGCGACGTTTTCTTCAGGGATGATATGCTCAGAGAGAGAGAAAGAGAGAGAGAGAGAGGCGGCTGCTCCGGACGCACGTAATGGCTCTCTGAGAGGAGCGGAACACTCTGACACAACTCAGGATGACACACTCCTCTTTGATGGAGGAATAATACAGCTCAGGATCATTTTCACATCAAATTAAATATTTAGCATGAGAAGAAGAGGCAGGAAAACAGTCTGTTTCTTTTGTGTGTGTGTGTGTGTGTCAAATCAAATCAAATGTTATTGGTCACACACACATGGTTAGCAGATGTTAATGCGAGTGTAGCGAAATGTGCGTGCGTGTGTGTGTATAAGGGCTCTATTCAATCTGTGTTGCTGAAGCGTTGCAGATTGCGTAATAGAAACGTAAAGGTCATTTCTGATTGAGCCGACATCTGCAGCGTTTACAGTGAACGCGGTCTCTGCTAAAGCGGGGACACTGCCTTTAAATTTAAATCCCGGTGTAACGCTGATGTTGAATAGAGCCCTATGCACAGTATGTAAACGTGTGTGTCCAACCTGAAGAAAAGCTCCTCAATCAAAGCAGTGTCTGACGTATTTGTGTTTGTTTGTGTGTGTGTGTGTGTGTTTGCGTGCATATGCTCGTACATACGTCATGCATTGCTCACCAGTAGCGTGTGTTCCATGTCCACTGGAGAGTATGGTGGGGGGCCTTCCATGCCCCATGGAGCCTCCTGCAGGATGTCAGGGTTGGGCAGACAGATCTGACGAGAAACAATGAAGTGGACCCGCTCCTCACTTGCCTACAGGAGACAACCAAATAGACAACCAAGCTCAGACCCAGACAGACACACAGAGCAATGCATTAAGAAGTGCAAACACAAGAAGAATATCATGGTTAAGCTCTCATAAATACACACTGAACACAGCTTCAGTAAAGTTGATCCAGACAAGTCCTTAAAAACAACTTTCACTGCCACGTAACTAGACCCAGACACAGAAAATACACTGCTACTGTACCTAGAACCTAGAAGGGTTCTTCGGCTGTCCCCATAGGAGATCCATTTGAAGAACCCTTTTTGGGGTTCCATGTAGAACCCTTTCCACAGAGGGTTCTACATGGAACCCAAAAGGGTTCTACCTGGAACCAAAAATGTTTTTACCTGAACCACAAATGGTGGTCTTATGATGACAGCGGAAGAACCCTTTTAGAACCCTTTTCTCTAGGAGTGCATAGCTGTTCAAACAGGTCCATCTTGCTCTTCCCAGATGCTATGTTGGGGGTAGAGTATGAGCTATTTCCTGTTGACATTCTCTACCCTCTCCTACCACCCCCTGAAGAGAGCTCTAGGGAAAGAATCCCCCACAGAGAGCTTGGCCAGGCAGTAAAATATATCAAACATTTTATTACCCCCGATAGGTTAATCCACATAATAAACAGATGCTCTGTTACAAATCACTCTCACTCAAACACACACACACACACACACACTTTACTTTCTTCAGGAAGCAGCCTGGCTGTGACTCTAACACCCCCAGGTGTGGGTAGTCTACAGTATATGTGAGTAATTCTGTTCAGGATGGTGTATGTGTGACACTCTTATCCTCCCATTAGACCCCCATCCTGCTGAGACAGAGCTGCTCCATAGATCATAGATTAGTAGTCAGGTCATTTTCACTTCGGTCTCTAAGAACACTGCAGTCTTTCTGCAGCCCACCTTCTCTCACGACCCCTTTTCCAACTTTAAACTCCTCATTTTTCTTACTCGTCTGTATGTCTCCCCTCTCTACAACCTTTTCCCTCCAGCTTCTTTCACTCAGTCTCTTTATTACTCTGTGTTGTCCACCCACTCACACAATGACTCACTCCCTCATTCACTCCCTCATTCACTCGTAAGAACTTGCACACGCTCACAGGCGCATGCGCACACACGCGCGCATATTACACATTCAAGCGCGCACACACACACGCAGCAGCTCAGCCTTCAGAGTTGCTCTTTTGAGAGTGCCTGTGTTCTCTGTGGAGCAGAGCTGACTCTTAAATTACCCAGTCCAGCTTGTAATTGCCTTAATTGGACTCATTTAATTGGTTTCCCGCCAGTTCTTAATATCTGACAGAAACAGCCTGATGTGAGCAGTCATGTTGAGTCCTCAGAGACCCTCAAGAGCCAGCCAGTCTCCTCAGATAAGAACCCATAGTCAAACAGAAACACACCCCCGCAATTACCCACCATCCACCAGGAAGCAGTGCCTCAGCCAAGCAGCAGAGCAGTGCCCAGTCGACCACAGACACACCACAATTAACCACAATTAACCGCAATGGACGGGGTCAAAGCCAGCCAACAGAGTGCAATTTACCAGAACCACACTCCACTAATTGTGATACTATACCAGGAACCCAGAGCCAAGAAACATACCAAGCACACTACCAGACACACACCATTACCAAGAATTGTAAACGACAACCAACCAATGCTCCCTGACCCCTGACCCCTGCAGACTGACCTGGATGAGTAAAGCGGCGTGTTCAGGCGCTCCGTAGCGCAGGTCGTGTCCGTTGATGGCGAGGACGCGGTCGTTGACGCTGAGCTGCCCGTCGTGTGCCGCCAGGCCGCCCTCCAGCAGGTGGAAGATGAAGACGCCATGTCCCTCTGGTCGTCTCACCAGCTTGATGCCCAGCTGCTCCTCTGGGGCGCTCTTAGCCAGGACCACGTGGATGCTGTCATCCCTCAGGGGATGGCCGTGGGAGAGGCCGTGAGGCAGGTAGCCACTGGCCGCATCGTGGGGGTGCGAACGGTAGCGGTGACGCTGCTCTCTCAGCACTGTGAGTCGCAGCAGTTGGCAGGGCTGTTTGAGGGTGGCCAGGGCGTAGCAGTGGGGAACATTGCTGATGTCTATGCCGTTCACCTGAAGATGAGCGGGAGAGATGTGAAGGTGGAGTTAAGTCTCAGATTATATGCAGATTATATTGAAGAGTTTATTTCCAAAAACGTTATATTCACAAATTGTTCACATTTGTGTTTTTTCATCAGAAATGTTTGGTGTTTAGCTGGAATGGAGTATTTGGGTCCTGTATATTTGATATGAGTTTGTCTCACTACAGATCTCATATTACTATATTGAATACTTAAAAAAATTATAATAATACTATTGATGTCACAAATGTATCATTTGTACATTTCTTTATCAAAAATGTAGTTCTTTGTTACATTTGACTATGTAAACCCTAGCTGTACTACTTATTTCTCTGGGAGTTAGGCGGATACAGTATGTAGCATTTTGCAAAAAAACATGATTATTTGTCTCTCTGAAATGAAACCATCAAGTGATAGATTTTAAACAAATGCATGTCTGTCATTGAAAAACCCAATGCCATGATAGTGAAAAAACAAACCAATCTCTTTCATAATTTCTTTAAACAATAAAAGCTAATTTGCCAACATTTCTGAAAATTGATTCATAGCATTTTGGAATTAATATGTTAGGTCTATAGCTGTGATGTAATTAAAATTCGAACTCAAAACACAATACATACAGTCACATACATGGCGAGTAGTACTCCACCGTCCTCCAAACAAAAACACACACTGACCTTGAGGATAATGTCCCCGGGCAGCAGGCGTCCATCCCGGGCGATAACCCCCTCCCTGTAGATGTCCTGGATGAGGATACGCACCAGGGGGGTCTCGTTGCCCCCCACAATGCTGATGGCCAGGGGCTCCGAGGGCTCACGGTTGATCTTAATACTGGTAACCTCGCCATCAGGGATCAAGTGATGGAGCTGCGGTAGAGCCAGCACTGAGAGAGTGAAGGAGGTAGAGAGAGAGGTAGAGAGAGAGTGTGATATTCTGATGAGAAGGAAATCTCTCAAAGACGCAGTGCAAGGCCAACAGAGATTATATATATATATATATATATATATATATATATATATAGAGCGAGAGCGAGAGAGAGAGCGAGAGAGAGAGAGCGAGAGAGAGAGCGAGAGAGAGAGAGTGAGAGAGAGAGAGAGAGAGAGAGAGAGAGTGAGAGTGAGAGAGTGAGAGTGAGAGTGAGAGAGAGAGAGAGCGAGAGAGAGGAAGCAAACAAGAGAAGAGAGCGAGAAAGCCAGAGAGACTGTGTAGAGAGGTTTGGTGTTGAAGCAGCTGTCTCGACTCCCCCAGGTTACCAAAACAAGCTTTACAAGCCGAAAGGGAGAATCCACTTGGCTGATCATCCTTTCTAATGTGTGTATCATGAGTCACATCTGTACCAAGTATGCTTGGGAAAAGCCTTACATTTAATTTTCTACAAGGTTATTGCTTGGGTGGATGGAACATCACACACACTTTTACACAGGGTTTGCACAGATACACAGTGACTGTACAGGCACATAAATTAGATCTAAAATTCTCACAAATACACAACCACAACCTCATACGGCACACACACATATGCACCCATGCACTTACACACAGTGTCAGCTTTCAGGTGTAAGAGTGAAAGTAATACCGCTGTCACCAAAGGGATGGTCTAACTTCAGCCTCTCCCACAAAGAGTTGTTCCTGTATGCTGTCCTCTGTTTCCCAGCTCTGAGCAGCAGACACACCCTGACTGGACTGGACCATTAGATAGGGGAGGCAGGGACTGGTATGTGTCCGTTCAATACTGCCAACAGTCTGGGCCAAGAGCTAACCAGCTCACAGCTACCTCGGACAATGTGTGCTATATACACTATCTATATCGCTCTGTACCTATCAGTGGTTCTATCTCTCCCTCCCTGCTCATTCTCTCCATCTTTCTCTCTCTCTGGCCCACTCTCTCCCCCAATCTCACTTGTTCCATAGCCCCAGTCCCTAGTTCTACTCACACTGCAATTTCTCCCTTCCAAAGTCAATATTTTCTCTTCATCACCGCAGATTGCTTCCAGGGAGTAGAGCACATTAACACACAGACCTATGCCGGTTATATAACCTCACTCTCTCTCCCCCCTCTTTCTTTCTCTCTCCCTCCTGTCTCTCTCTCGCTCCCCCTCTTTCTCTCTCCTTCTTTCTCTCTCCATCCCCTCTCTCCCCCTCGCTCTCTCTCCTCCCACTCTCTCCCACTCTCTCTCTCCCCCTTCTTCTTTGTCCAGAGGGATTCTATGAATATTTAATCTATTCTCACAGCCTCAACGACGGCCTTAGAGAATAATATGGTCTCTGATCCTTCTCTCTCTCTCTCTCTCTCTCTCTCTCTCTCTCTCTGACTCACAGCCCAATGGTCCTCCTCATCATCACCATAATGAACATCATGGCTCATCCTCCACTTTCTCCTCCTCCTCTTCATTCTACTCTTCATGGCTCTGTCCATCCCTCTCATTCTCCAGGGTCGTCCTGTATACTGCGTCCATCTGAAATGGATTCTATATGCCTCTGCAATAAACACTGTATCAATAAAATGGGGAATAAAATGGCAGCAGTTTTACGGGCGCCCAACCAATTGTGCTATTATGTGGGTTTTTTTGCGTTATTTGTAACTTATTTTGTACATAATGTTTCTGCCACCGTGTCTTATGGCTGAAAAGAACTTCTGGTTATCAGGGCAGCGATCACTCACCTCGGATTAGACAAGGATTTCTTCTACAACAAAGAGGATGCAGAGAACATTCTCCAAACACCCCACAGGGCCGACATCCCCGTTATTTGCAAGAGGAAGCGACGCAGGTACAGAGGACAAAGAGCCGGATGCCTCGTGAGGACCCGGAGAAGGCGAGTGGGAAAGCTGCCGTTACCGTCAATACTACTCGCCAACGTGCAATCATTGGACAATAAACTAGACGACGTACGATCACGAATATCCTACCAACGGGACATCAAAAACTATAATATCCTATGTTTCACGGAATAGTGGCTGAATGACGACATGGATATTCAGCTAGCGCGATATACGCTGCACCGGCAAGATAGAACAGCACACTCCGGTAAGACGGGGGTGCAAACAGCTGGTGCACGAAATCTAAGGAAGTCTCTAGATTTTGCTTGCCTGAAGTAGAGAATATTGTGATAAATTGCAGGCCACTCTACTTGCATAGAGAGTTTTCAGCTATACTGTATAAGGAAATGAGCAAACAGGAAACCACTCACCCAGAGGTGGCGCTCCTAGTGGCCGGAGACTTTAAAGCAGGGAAACTGAAATCAGTTCTACCAAATTTCTATCAAGATGTTAAATGTGCAACCAGAGGGGTAAAAATTCTAGATCACCTGTACTCCACACACAGAGGCGCGTACAAAGCTCTCCCTCGCCCTCCATTTGGTAAATCCAACCACAACTCTATCCTCCTGATTCCTGCTTACAAGCAAAAATTAAAGCAGGAAGCACCAGTGACTCGGTCTATAAAAAAGTGGTCAGATGAAGCAGATGCTAAACTACAGGACTGTTTTGCTATCACAGACTGGAACATGTTCCGGGATTCTTCCGATGGCATTAAGGAGTACACCACATCAGTCACTGGCTTTATCAATAAGTGCATCGAGGACGTCGTCCCCACAGTGACTGTACGTACATACCCCAACCAGAAGCCATGGATTACAGGCAACATCCGCACTGAGCTAAAGGGTAGAGCTGCCGCTTTCAAGGTGTGGGACTCTAACCCGGAAGCTTACAAGAAATCCTGCTATGCCCTGTGATGAACCATCAAACAGGCAAAGCGTCAATACAGGGCTAAGATTGAATCAAACTACACCGGCTCCGACGCTCGTCTTATGTGGCAGGGCTTGCAAACTATTACAGACTACGAAGGGAAGCAGAGCCGCGAGCTGCCCAGTGACACGAGCCTAACCTGTTTGGGCTAGGCGGCAGTATTGAGAATTTTGGAAAAAATATGTGCCCATTTTTAACTGCCTCCTACACCAACTCAGAAGCTAGAATATGCATATTATTGTTCAGGTTTGGATAGAAAACACTCTGAATTTTCTAAAACTGTTTGAATGGTGTCTGTGAGTATAACAGAACTCCTATGGCAGGCAAAAACCTGACAAGGTTTCATGCAGGAAGTACCCTGTCTGACAAGGAGTCGTGCGTCTTGCATCTGTTTATTGAAAAGTAAGGATCTTAGCTGTAACGTGACAATTCCCAGGGCTCCGATAGGCTCTCAGAACCCGGGAAATACCTGAAGGTTGACGAGGCAGCCTCAGGCTGAAACACATTATCGCCTTTGGTAAGTGGCGGATCAGAGGACCTTTGAATGAGGCGCGTGCACGATTCGCTCCTGAGGAGAAATTTAAATCGGCTGTTTAGGCTCATTGCATATTCCCGGTCGGAATATTATCACTTTTCTACGAGATAAATGGCATAAAAATTGGTTTTAAACAGCGGTTGACATGCTTCGAAGTACGGTAATGGAATATTTAGACATTTTTTGTCACGCCAATGCGCCATGCGCAAGACCGTGATGTAGCATTCTGATAGTGTCTAGAACTCACGAACAAAACGTCGCTGTTTGGATATAACGATGGATTATTTGGGACCAAACCAACATTTGTTATTGAAGTAGAAGTCCTGGCAGTGTATTCTGACGAAGAACAAGCAAGGTAAGAACATTTTTCTTATAGGAAATGTGATTTTGGTGGAGGCTGACCTGGGTGGGTGTCTAAATAGCTAGCCCTGTGATGCCGGGCTATGTACTTAGATTATTGCAAAATGTGCTTCATCCGAAAAGCTATTTTAAAATCGGACATATCGAGTGCATAGAGGAGTAATGTATCTATAATTCTTAAAATAATTGTTATGCTTTTTGTGAACGTTTATCGTGAGTAATTTAGCAAACTGTTAGTAAATTCCCCGGAAGTTTGCGGGGGTTATGCTTTTTCTGAACGTCACATGCTAATGTAAAAAGCTGTTTTTTGATATAAATATGAACTTGATTGAACAGACATGCATGTATTGTATAACACAATGTCCTAGGTGTGTCATCTGATGAAGATCATAAAAGGTTAGTGCTGCATTTAGCTGTGGTTTGGGTTTATGTGACATGATATGCTAGCTTGAAAAATGGGTGTCTGATTATTTCTGGCTGGGCACTCTGCTGACATAATCTAATGTTTTGCTTTCGTTGTAAAGCCTTTTTGAAATCGGACAGTGTGGTTAGATTAACGAGATTCTTGTCTTTAAATAGCTGTAAAATAGTCATATGTTTGAGAAATTGAAGTAATAGTATTTCTAACGATTCAAAAATCGCGGCACTGGATTTCAGTGGCTGTTACGTAGGTGGGACGAGTTCGTCCCACATGCGCCAGAGAGGCTAACAGACGAGCTAAATCACTTCTATGCTCGTTTCGAGGCAAGCAACACTGAGGCATGCATGAGAGCATCAGCTGTTCCAGACGACTGTGTGATCACGCTCTCCGTAGCCGACGTGAGTAAGACTTAAACAGGTCAACATACACAAGGCTGCAGGGCCTGACGGATTACCAGGATGCGTGCTCCGGGCATGTGCTGACCAACTGGCAGGTGTCTTCACTGACATTTTCAACATGTCCCTGATTGAGTCTGTAATACCAACATGTTTCAAGCAGACCACCATAGTCCCTGTGCCCAAGAACACAAAGGCAACCTGCCTAAATGACTACAGATCCATAGCACTCACGTTCGTAGCCATGAAGAGCTTTGAAAGGCTGGTAATTGCTCACATCAACACCATTATCCCAGAAACCCAAGACCCACTCCAATTTGCATACCGCCCAAACAGATCCACAGAGGATGCAATCTCTATTGCACTCCACACTGCCCTTTCCCACCAGGACAAAAGGAACACTTATGTGAGAATGCTATTCATTGACTACAGCTCAGCATTCAACACATAGTACCCTCAAAGCTCATCACTAAGCTAAGGATAATGGGACTAAACACCTCCCTCTGCAACTGGATCCTGGACTTCCTGACGGGCCGCCCCAGGTGGTGAGGGTAGGTAGCAACACATCTGCCACGCTGATCCTCAACACTGGAGCTCCCCAGGGGTATGTGCTCAGCCCCCTCCTGTACTTCCTGTTCACTCATGACTGCATGGCCAGGCACTAATCCAATGACAAAGCCTATTTCCCCTCAGGAAACTAAAAAGATTTGACATGGGTCCTGAGATCCTCAAAAGGTTTTACAGCTGCAACATCGAGAGCATCCTGACTGGTTGCATCACTGCCTGGTAGGGCAGTTAATTGGCCTCTGACAGAAAAGGCACTACAGAGGGTAGTGCGTTCGGCCCAGTACATCACTGGGGCTAAGCTGCCTGCCATCCAGGACCTCTACACCAGGCGGTGTAAGAGGAAGGCCCTAAAAATTGTCAAAGACCCCACCCACCCCAGTCATAGACTGTTCTCTCTACTACCGCATGGAAAGCAGTACCGGAGTGCCAAGTCTAGAACAAAAGGCTTCTCAACAGTTTTTACCCCCAAGCCATAAGACTCCTGAACAGGTAATCAAATGGCTACCCTGACTATTTGCATTGTGTGACCCCCCCCCAAACCCTCTTTTTACGCTGCTGTTACTCTCTATTTATCATATATGCATAGTCACTTTAACCATACATTCATGTACATATGTACATACTACCTCAATTGGGCCGACCAATTTGTATCCCTCGACACAGGTCCGTCCTGGCCGCCCTAGGCAAGACAAAAATATTGCTGCCCTCCAAAAATTTGAATACTCCCAGTAAGCAAAATTATGTTTAAAATACGTATTTTTTGAAGATAGGTTAATTTTAGGTATTCAACGCATTTTCTGAATGTTTAAAATACATTTTCCGGATGTTGAAAATACGTATTTTCTGGACGTTGAAAAATATATATTTTTCAGACGTTGAAATCGAGTTAATTTTCAGATTCGAATGAAAGTAGAAAATACGTAATTTACGATGAGACATCCTACAGGATGGAGGTGAGAACCCTGGCGGAGTGGTGCCAGGAAAATAACCTCTCCCTCACCATCAACAAAACGAAGGAGCTAATCGTGGACTACAGGAGACAGCAGAGAGAGCACGCCCCCACCCACATCGACGGGCCACAGTGGAGAGGGGCAAAAACATCAGGTTCCTCTGTGTGCAAATCACAGAGGACCTGAAATGGTCCCTCCACAGTGAAGGTGTGGTGAAGAAGGTGCAACAGCGCCTCTTCATCCTCAGGAGGCTGAAGAAATTCGCCTTGGCCCCTAAGACCCTTCCAAACCTCACCAGATGCACCATCGAGAGCATTCTGTTGGGCTGTACAGAACCTGCACTGCCCACAACTGCAGGGCTCTCCAGAGGGGGGTGCGGTCAGCCCAATGCATCACTGGGACATTTACAGCCCTCGAGGACATTTACAGCACCTGGTGTCACAGGAAGGCCAAGAAGATCATCAAGGACCTCAGCCACCCAAACCACGGCCTGTTCACCCTGCTACCATCTACAGTTGAAGTTGGAATTTTACATACACTTAGGTTGGAGTCATTAAAACTCATTTTTCAACACCTCCACAAATTCTTGTTAACCAACTATAGTTTTGGCAAGTTGGTTAGGACATCTACTTTGTTCATGGAACAAGTCATTTTTCCAACAATTGTTTACGGACAGATTATTTCACTTATAATTCACTGTATCACAATTCCAGTGGATTAGAAGTTTACATACACTAAGTTGACTGTGCCTTTAAACAGCTTGGAAAATTCCAGAAAATTATGTCATGGCTTTAGAAGCTTCTGATTTTCTAATTTACATAATTTGAGTCAATTGGAGGTGTACCTGTGGATGTATTTCAAGGCCTACCTTCAAACTCAGTGCCTTTTTGCTTGACATCATGGGAAAATCAAAAGAAATCAGCCAAGTCCTCAGAAAATAAATTGTAGACCTCCACAAGTCTGCTTCATCCTTGGGAGCAATTTCCAAACGCCTGAAGGTACCACGTTCATCTGTTCAAACAATAGTACGCAAGTATAAACACCATGGGACCACGCAGCCGTCATACCGCTCAGGAAGGAGACACGTTCTGTCTCCTAGAGATGAATGTACTGTTCATCAGTACAGCTGCATCAAAGGAAATGGAACAGAGGGGACTGTGAGGGGACAAACACACAAACACATACACACGCTGACACACTAACACACACACAATGTTTTAGTTTTTGTTTGTATATCATTGTATTTTACATTTGTGTGACTGTCTCTGTCTACTCCAGGAAGAAAAGCTGCTGCTTCTGCAAAAGCTAATGGGGATCCAAATAAACAAACAAAACCTGGACCGACAGACTGATAAACAGCTTCTATCTTCAGGCCATCAGACTGTTAAAGAGTCATCACTAGCCGGCCTCCACTCGATGGCCTGCACTTTAGAGACTGCTGCCCTATGTACATCTATGAATTGGGGTTTTAAATGGAGTGTTAAAATAAAAATTGAAGAGCATCTCAGAAGAATTCATTGAACACTCGTCACTTGAATAATGTTTACATACTGTTTTTCCCACTTTATATGTATATACTGTATTTTAGTCATGGCTCATACTATATAATGTAGGGCATGGTCTCTACAAGGTGTTGAAAGCATTCCACAGCCCATGTTGACCCCAATACTTCCCACAGTTGTGTCAAGTTGGCTGGATTTCCTATGTGTGGTGGACCCTTGTTGATAGACACGGGAAACTGTTGAGCGTGAAAAACCCAATAGCTTTGCAGTTCTTGACACAAACCTAACTCCATACCCTGTTCAAAGGCACTTCAATCTTTTGTCTTACCTATTCACCCTGTGAATGGCACACACAACATGTATTACTCAGCTGGGATCATAGCTTTCACCTGGACTCACCTGGTCAGTTTATGTCATGGAAAGAGCACGTGTTCTTAATGTTTTGTATACTCTGTATAGTCCAGACTATGTCCAGCAGCTCTCTGTCCCTGTCCCCTGAAGCTCCTACTCTCTGTCCTCCAGCCTGGCCCACAGAGCCCCAGGCTCCCACTCTCCCATCTGATCACTATCTTCTGCTCTGTTCTGGGGACCAGAGGACTCTTACACAATGTGCAGCTGAATTATTAAAGGAACATATGCTGCAGCAGTTACCCAGCCGTGTCACCCTCAGCACAGAGCCAAAGGAACTGCTCACACATGCACGCACATACACACACGAACAAACACAGGCACACACTCTCGCAAACACATACACACTGGCGCACACAAACACATTCAAGTAAACACAGACACAAAAATCCATGCAAGCGCAGGCATGCACCTACACACGGACACACGCACACACACAAGTACTGACGTGTGTACACACACACACACACACACACACACACACACACACACACACACACACACACACACACACACACACACACACACACACACACACACACACACACACACACACACACACATCTCATACCCTCTACAGAGAATCACAGAAACTGCAGACACAGCATAGAGATCACCGACATCATACTGATTTAAACACAACCCCCACTGACAAAACAATATAGACAAAGACACACTGTATACACACATTTCATATAGTGCACAAAAGAAAACACACAACCACTCACTCAAACGAACACACACATACCTTCCTGGGGCACACTGGCGTTCCTGGCATTATCTTGTTCCTCTGCGGTCTCATTGGACACGGAAGTGCCACTCTTGGTCCTCCGCAGGACACTGAAAGCACGGTTCAACCGCCTGAAGGAGCGGCTCCTGACCGAGGTGCGGTCATAGTTTCGGACTGAGGGGAGAGAGAGACAGGGGCACACTTTATAGATCAGCTCTGTTCTGACTGAACATGTCTGGACAAGTTTCTGAGACCACTTCTCCACAGCCAATCAGATGCCGGAGATCTCTCGTTCTCTCTGCCTCTACAAAACCCCTACAGCAGCTTGAACACATTTGTTTTAGGGATTCCAATCAATACCATCAGCAATTCCCCAAAACACTCATTATTACAAGAAAGAATAGAAATGCACACTTGAGGGAGGAGGCCTAGAAACTCAGCAGGGGTGATGGGCTTTGTAAACTGCAGCAGTCATGTTTATGTAATCTTTCAGCTAAAACTAGGTGCAGTTTAAATACACCAGTGAGACCCTATTCTGGCAGGGAGTGTGCATCCCTGGCTCTACCAGAACAGAGCAGGCTGCAGTGGAGTGTGAGCCCCAGCCTGGCTGCCCTGAGAGCGGAGCAGTGGGCCTCTGCAGCGCCCCTCCCTCCCTCTGCGGGCCTGGGGAGATGCGAGGCCTCCTGACAGCCACATTATTCTTTAAACGCACCCGGCGCTTCTGGAGCTGACAGCTTGTTCAGCAGCAGTGGCTCTGCATGGTGGTGGGTACTCCGCTCCGCTCCGCAGCCCTGGCCAAAGTGCTGGTGCAACGTCATTTGATGCCCCCCCACCAGTGGCGCGCTCACGTTGAGAGGGGGGATGTGAGTGAGAGTGACACGCGTGAGTGGCTCCAGGGTTCACAGGTGGGATGAGTGGAGGGTGAGGGGCTAACTCGTCATTCAGCATTAATGGACCTGGGCTATTTTTAACCCTCATTCCTCCCACTCTCACTCCCTCTCTTTACATTCTACCTCCCTGCCTTTCTCTCTCTCGCTCTCTTTCTCTACCCCTCCAGCCCAGGACAGAGATTTTATAGATCGGTGAAAAATCGATGCTATAAAAGCTAATTGAAGAACAGGATTTCCATCAAAGATCATTAAGTAGTACAGATACTGTATTTAAGTGTGCATGGCTTATGGGATGTTCACTACAGCTCAAAAGTTTGGGGTCACTTAGAAATGTCCTTGTTTTTGAAAGAAAAGCTAATTTTTTTGTCCATTAAAATAACATCAAATTGATCCGAAATACAGTGTAGACATTGTTAATGTTGTAAATGACTAGTGTAGCTGGATATGGCAGATTTTTTTATGGAATATCTACATAGGCGTACAGAGGCCCATTATCAGCAACCATCACTTCTGTGTTCCAATGGCACGTTGTTTTAGCTAATCTAAGTTTATCATTTTAAAAGGATAATTGATCATTAGAAAACCCTTTTGCAATTATGTTATCACAGCTGAAAAATGTTGTTCTGATTAAAGAAGCAATAAAACTGTCCTTCTTTAGACTAGTTGAGTATCTGGAGCATCAGCATTTGTGGGTTCGATTACAGGCTCAAAATTGCCAGCTTCATTAAATAGTACCCGCAAACACCAGTCTCAATATCAAAAGTGAAGAGGCGACTCCGGGAGGCTGGCCTTCTAGGCAGAGTTCCTCGGTCCAGTATCTGTGCTCTTTTGCCCATCTTAATCTTTTATTTTATTGGCCAGTCTGAGATATGGCTTTTTCTTTGCAACTCTGCCCAGAAGGCCAGCATCCCGGAGTCGCCTCTTCACTGTTGACATTGAGACTGGTATTTTGCGGGTACTATTTAATGAAGCTGCCAGTTGAGGACTTGTTTCTCAAACTAGACACTAATGTACTTGTCTTCTTGCTCAGTTGTGCACCGGGGCCTCCCACTCCTCTTTCTATTCTGGTTTGAGACAGTTTGCACTGTTCGGTGAATGGAGTAGTACACAGGGTTGTACGAGATCTTCGGTTTCTTGGCAATTTCTCGCATGGAATAGCCTTCCTTTCTCAAAAGCAAGAATAGACTGACGAGTTTCAGATGAAAGTTCTTTGTTTCTGGCCATTTTGAGTCTGTAATCGAACTCACAAATGTTGATGCTCCAGACACTCAACTAGTCTAAAGAAGGCAAGTTTTATTGCTTCTTTAATCAGCACAACAGTTTTCAGCTGTGCTAACATAATTACAAAAGGGTTTTCTAATGATCAATTAGCCTTTTAAAATGATAAACTTGGATTAGCTAACACAACGTGCCATTGGAACACAGGAGTGATGCTTGCTGATAAAGGGCCTCTGTACGCCTATGTAGATATTCCATAAACACCTGCCGTTTCCAGCTACAATATGATGTTATTTTAATGGGCAAAAAATGTGCTTTCTTTTAAAAACAAGGACATTTCTAAGTGACCCCAAACTTTTGAACGGTAGTGTATATCTGGTGTGTGGGTATGACGGGGTAAAATACATGTTTGAATAGTGTTTACTGGTGGTATCTATGTAAGTGAGGGGACTATAAAACTGTGACTAGAAAGCCTCCGCTGGCTCCCTGCTTTCTATTGATTTTCAATCAGTCACAGTGACAAACAGTGCGATGCGCGCGCACACACACACACACACACACACACACACACACACACACACACACACACACACACACACAGTGCTTTATAGATCAGAGAAAGGTTACTTGGTGCAGCACTACCCATAACCGTACGCACACACACACACTCACTCTTCTTGGAACTGCTGCGGGCTGCCAGGCTTGTGGTGCTTCCTGATTGGCTGTTGTCCTCCATGCTGGGGTCGAAGGCAGGGTTGACGAGGCCGGGCTCGTCTGATAGGAGGGCGACCGCAGAGGAGGTGGGGCCATCGCCGGGCAGGGTGGCCACAGTGAGTTCTGACGTGCTGTCAGTGCAGTCCCCCTCCTGGGAACGCCGCTTCCTGTCGGCAGACAGGCCATAGTGAGACGCCCCTTTACACCTTCAAATACACACACAGGGAGACAAGGACAGCCTGTCAGAAACACACACCATAGACCCAGCTGGGAGAGGTCACGCATCAACAACAACAGCAACCCACCAAGAAAACCTGAAAAGAGGTTAAAATGGGATACTGCAACAGAGACGTTGTATAATGTACCCTGTGATGGATGGAACTATTATTACGCTCTCAGTGACTCATCACCAATTACAGGATGTGTCATGAATATATGATGCAGTGAACACACGACAGCCATTGAATCACGGAACAGAATAGACTATCAGTCAACAGTCCTGAATCCTCTTGAATCGTCAGTGGCTCAGTAGTGACAACATAGTCCAGTCCAGGTAGAGAGGATATGGACAGGGATTAAACCAGAGAGATTAAGGTTAAAGGTCACCACCATCTCAGGAGCAGTGGTTAATATGATGTGACCTCTGACCCATCACCCCCTGGATGCATCCATCTCCTCACCTCTACTTCCTGATCCAAGCTGCCCAGAGGGGACATCTATTTGACCTCATGACTGATGTCATCATCTTGACAGGTGATTCCTCCTCAAGCAACATCACACACCCAATACACAACCTGCTAGTGTATAATAGTATATTTTCTTACATAGACAACTGATCATTGTATTTGCATTTGTATTTTTTATGGTTGTTCTTCTGAAATAAAAACTGGATTGATACTGTAATTTTGTCATTCTTGTCCTGTCACCCTTTCTGTCTTATTTGATCAGTCAGTGTATAATTAAGCAATAAGGACCAAGGGGGTGTGGTATATGGCCAATATACCACGGCTAAGGGCTATTCTTAGCCAGGATGCAACGAGGAGTTGTCACGACTCCCACCGAAGGTGGCTCCCCCTCCTGCTTGGGTGGCGCTCGGCAGTCGTCGTCACCGGCCTACTAGCTGCCACTGATTCCCTTTTGTTTTCCCCCTTTCCGTTATTGTTTGCACCTGTTCTGTGTTGGGGTGATTAGCGGGGCTATATTAGCCAGTAGACCCGCCTGCTCTTTGTGCGGGATTGTTTCTCATTTGTATTGCTTGGTTACACGCTGTTGGTGTTTTGCGCTAGTGCGTGTTTTTGCGCCGACTGTGTTTGTCCCCTGTGGTTGGGGCACTTTGTTTTGTGTGCGTTCCTATTGCTATTTGGGGTGGCTTGTGTTTTCGCCGTTCGGCTCATTAAAAGCCATTACCCGATATCGCTGCTTCCTACGTCTGATTCCTCTCCCACAACGCTCAAGCCTTACAGGAGTGCCTGGATGTAGCCCTTCGCCGTGTTATATTGGCCATATACCACAGCCTTATTGCTATTATAAACTGGTTACTTAGAAGAGTAAAAATATATGTTTTGTCATACCCGTGGTATATGGTCTGATATAGCTTTCAGCGAATCAGCATTCAGGGCTCGAACCACCCAGTTTATGTATTGTGCTGCTGTTTGAGTCACTGTGGATAAGATCGGCTGACAGATGATTGAATACAAATGTGAACAAATCAACGTTCCAGTGGTTATAGAGAGCAGGTAACACAGGATACATGAGGAATATAAAACACCACAGAGGTCTCAATGTCATATTCTCCCTCATGAAACTAATCGCATTCTCAAATTCCCAGTATTGTTGACGTCTTTCACGTCCCTACACTCGCTCTGCAACACAAACAGAACACTCGAAAGGCACAAACACCAACGTGCACATACACACGCACAACCCTACAATTGAAATCCTCACAAACTGAGCATGTCGGAGAGTGTGTTTGCAAATAGACAGCAAACAGCTGTCTCTGGGTTTTCCTCTCTTTCCCATAATAAAGGCTTTTGGTTGAAGTGCCAATAACGGAAGCTGAAACAACATTGTCCTGTCTCTGCCTCTCTGTAGAGCTATAAGAACAAACATTCATTAACTGTCTTTTTTATGGGCTGGATCATACCAGACCCAGTTAGAGCTTCTACTAACACACTCAGACATACACAGCAAACCAGTCTGAAGCAGTGTTTTGTCTCAATAGAGGTCTGTCTGACCAGGTCGTGCTCGGTGTCCATACATCACAGACAGAGACATTTCATCCTGAACTGGCCTCTATATCTCACTTCCAGCCATAGGGCTTGACTGGCTCCACCAGTCAGACAGAATTTGGGGAGCAGTCGGTTCAGTTTGGCATGGTTACTGACATTCAAAGAAGAGGGAGACGTTTCAGACAGTGGAGCCAAGCAGAGGACCATTGATCATGATTTGTGGCCCAGTCAGAGCTTGGCTATGCTGGGACACTTGCTATTACTAACTTCCACCTGTGTTCCACAAACCTGTCAGATGGAGGGAGGTGTGTGTGCTTACGTGCATGCTTGCGCGTGTGTTTGTGCATGTATGTGTGTGGCGGTCTCTTTCTATCTACCGGAAACTCACCCTAATTCAGAGCTAACGTATTGAATCCTATCAAGAGTGTCGAGTCAGCAATATACCACTTAAGCAAGGGTGGTTGGAAGTGGTTGGATAGAAGAAGACTATTTCAGTCCACAACGCTGAGCCCTGCTTCAGTGGAGAGGGGCATCATCCTTCCACATGTCACTCGACATCAATTTGTGTAATTAAAGCTGCATGTACATCAGTCATAAAAGACTGCTGTTACACCAGCACGTTACGTGCTTCAAGTGGGGCTAAATTAATTACTTCAGGACATTAGGAACTTTACAACGTGCACAAGCACGCACGCTCACACACACACCGCAGACACTGGAACACACCTTCAGATGGCAAGCCTGCAGTACAATACCTTTGGAGAAGCTGACAGTATGGAATTAAATCCTGAGAAAACATTCCCACATTTTACCCACGGCAGTGGAAAATTGAAAACCTAAGTTAACGGAGCTGTTCCGAGAGTGATTAACAACCCACATGACAAAATACTCTAGTATAAATACTATAGTATTCACAAAAGTTTTTTGGCTGACTACTTTAGTATTTACTATAGTGTTTTTGTTTTATTATTTTTGACATCGAAGTGGAGGCTTTCTCCTTCAGGAAACCTACTGGAGAAATACTAGAAGAGCACATTTTTGAAAACCTGTAGATAGGTAGGTAGTGTCATGACTTGACTTTAACATTCATCTGAAGACTGTTATTTTTTCAATTTACTAACTATGTTTCATTGTTACCCGATTAAATTAATCATGTAACAATTAACTCATTAGGATCTGGGGCACCACGAGAGCGGTTCTTTAAAGAGTTACCATCTCCCGAATTAAACCCTAAAAGGTCTTTACCTATTACATATATAAACTATCAACGGCGGCAGGTAGCCTAGTGGTTAGAGCGTTGGGCCAGTAACCGAAAGGTTGCTGGATTGAATCCCTGAGCTGACAAGATAAAAATCTGTCGTTTTACACCTGAACAAAGCAGTTAACCCACTGTTCCCCGGTAGACCGTCATTGTAAATAAGAATTTGTTCTTAACTGACTAAATAAATGTTCAAATAAAAGCTTATATAATTCTGAACAGTCGTAACCTCCTTGCATCTGCGAAACCCGAGCCTTACTTATGATTCAGTACTACACAAATTGGTTTAATTATTTATTTACTTGCTAGTTAAATGGGAACACAGAATAAACACGCACACTCTGTACCGGTTATTGACTGGAGACATAATACGCTGAAAACAGGTCCCTTGCGGAATGACAACAACATGGATGCTTGTTATAGAAGAGATGGAGAGAAAGGGACAGAGACACTTAACAATGCCACTTTCAGAAACTACTCTCACATACAATAACCATATACTTTGCACACAAACCTCCGCCCGCTTTGAGCAAGAAATCATGAAGGGTATGAAAGAAGCTGTCTGTACCATCAGTCTGTATATCCAAATATGATCAAAGTAATAAGTTCCCACAAGGTGTGTGACCAGTGCATCCCAGGTGGTTTGAAGAATGCATTATCTATGCGAGTGGAAGCTCATGGTACAATATGGTTTATCTCTCAGAGACGACACCCTAGTCATTGTCTCGTGTGTGCCTTGTTAAGGGCTTTGATACCCTTAATTCAAATCCCCTTCCTTCTGGGGATCAGAGGCACAGGGCTGCTTTAGCCACTTAGGCATATCTCCACTGCTGCTTAGAACATTAAAGGCTGTCTGGAGGAATTAAGGCCACAATCTCTCCAGTCTGAGGCCAGAGCAGGGAACCCAGACAACAGTCTCCAAGTCGCAGAGGGACAGGGTGGTCCTGAAGCTGGGGACCCTAGAGAGAGGAACCAATGAGCGAAGACAAACAAATGTTGGATCATTTTCTTCCGAATGAACTACTCTTTTTCTTTGTCTGCCTTCCTATCTAATACACAAACAAAACCTCCTCCTTTAGTGTTGTGTAAATTGTGTTTTTCTGCCCCCCCCCTCTTCCCTCCCTTGTGTGTGTCAGTGTGTGATTTGTGTTGCGGGGGATCATGGCTCAGCTTAGTGCTGGCTCATTAGAGCTAGCTGCCTGCCTCAGCAGCAGTACACCATGCCTAGTTCTCCACAGTCACAGACAGACACAGAGAGACGCTTCAGTAATCACATCATCTCCATTAACCCTGTGATCTGGATAGAGATAGCTAAGAAACACCTTCTCTGGCACAATAATAATTACCCAGCATTCCGTGGGAGGGGCGGCGGAGGAGAGAGGGGAGGATGCGCCCTGGCTGGCTGTGACAAAAACAGTCTTCTTCTTGTGATGCGAAATAAACACCAGCTCACAACTCATCAAAGCCTGTGAGATTCTCCAATCCTCTTTAGGGGTGAGTGGATTATCCTCCCTAACCCAAATACGCTACGCTCTCCCTCTCTCGACTGACTGCAGCAGACAATAATATTATCAGCACAGAATACACAGATAGCACAAATAACCACAGATCATTATCAAAATATGAGCTAGATCAGTCAGTCTGGTGCGGACACAGGGTTCCTTGTATTTGTGTGTGTGGATGTTTGTGTATGTGTTTGTGTATATGTTTGTGCATGTGTGTGTATAGTGTGTGTGTGTATATGTGTGCATGCATGTGAATGGCCTTGACTACCCAGAGTGTCTGTCAGGGATGGTCCAGTGTTGTGACCTGAACCCTGATGGACGTATCCATTCTGAAGTTGGTGTATAGCAGGGGTGGGCAAGTCCAGTCCTCGAGGGCTGGAGTTGCCCACTCACACTTTTTCTCCATCCCTAGCAAACACAGCTGATTAATCGAATTTCATTCTGAACTGGAGATCATGACTAGGTGATTATTGGAGTCAGGTGTGTTAGCTGGGGCTGGGGAAAAACTGTGACACCAATCAGGCCCTCGAGGACTGGAATTGCCCGCCCCTGGTGTATAGCATCCTGTCTGTGGTGTGTGATGGCTACCGAGAGTCATGAACCAACCCAGTCCCCGGCCAGGCCCTTCCCCCCTACTGACGGTAGAGAAGCCAGCAGTGTTAATCCGGACTGTTGGAGTACTGCAATCCTTTCTCAGCTCACTCCATGACAGCTCAGTTCTTAAGACGTATTGGGAAATATAGCTTCTGACATAACAGGCTGAGAGAAAAGGAAAATATGATTCTGTTCTGCTTCAGGCCTGGAGGAAGAAGCTTTTCTTTGGTACTGTGAAAGACGGGACATATGTATGTGAAAGAGAGCGTCGTTTGGGACAGAAAATACCTCCCAACAGTAGGCCTATATTGGGAATACAAATGACAGTAAAGCATTCTGGGAAGTATGATATCCCATCATTCCTGAGCGTTTTTAATCACCCCATCGTCTAAACCGAGGAGCATCATCTTCCTTATCTCTATCTGTGCTTTGTCACAAGATCAAACTGAAGCTCCTTGCTTTGGCGAAAAAGCCCCGGGATTAAGAAACTCTAAATCTCACTAATCTTACAAAAAGAGGAGGAGAAAAAACCTTCTTCTTCTCCTTCTCGCTCTCTGTCTAAAAAAAAGTATCCCTCTGAGCTCCTCTTGATGTCTGCTCCAAAAGTAAAACTCTTGACAGCTAACTGTCTGCCTGTCAGACAGAGCTTTTGGCTAAGACACGTCACAGAGGAACATTCACAACCCACTGGGTACAGACGTCATTTCAATGTCTAGTTTTGATTTAATTTTGGATAAGTTGTCAACTAACGCGAATTCAAAGTGAAATCAACAAAACATTTCACCATGTCAATGGATTTAGGTTAAAAGTTGGGTGAAAAAATACTAAATTCCCTTATGTTGCTGACTTTTTCAAATCCAATCAGTTTTCCACATTCGTTTTGAAATGGTATGGAAACGATGTAGATTGAACCAATTTTTGCCCAATGGGTTTAAACTGTTTGATGAAATAAAACGCAGCTCTTCCTTTCTTTGCCTCAGCCTCTCCTCTCCACATGCACACATACGCCACAGGAGGTTGGTGGCACCTTAATTGGGGAGGACGGCTCGTGGTAATGGCTGGAGTGGAATTAGTGGAATGGTATCAAATACATCAAACACATGGTTTACATGGGTTTGATGCCATTCCAAGGGCTCCGTTCCAGCCATTATTATGAGCCGTCCTCCCCTCAGCAGCCTCCACTGATGTACGCACACACACACACACACTTACACACACTCACTCACGGGCTCGCAGTCCACTGAGGCATGACATGGGGAGGGAAATTGTTAATTAATTAAATCCATATTGACAAAGGTCCGGAGAAAAGAGGAGAACATCTGTGTTCACTAGCTCCTTAATTAGATCAATTTATCAATTATAAAACCTTGCTTTATTTTGAGAAGACCATATACGTAGGGAGGGAGGGTGGGTGGGAAGGGGGGAGAGAATGAATGATGAACTGAAAGAACTTGAATTAGTGGGCGTGCTGGTGTGTTGATTGGATTGTGTTGCTTTTGCTCAGAGGAAATCTCAGCTATAGGGTGTGACTCAACAACAAAGCACTTCAGGTCCCGAGACGAACACGTCCGGGGCCCATATCAAAGACACCCCCCACGCACAAAATCCGGCTACTGTACTGGTTTGGCAGGATTGGTTCACCTGTATTTATGATCTAAAAGAAAACCCTCCCAGCCCTGAGTCAATGAGGTCATCTTCCTCCAACTTCCTGAGCTCTGAATCAGGTCTTTTCTCCAATCAATATCAGAGTCCCATCATCAGCCAAAGCCATGACCTGACATGATCAGCCGGGAAGGACGTTGATGCAGCAGTCATTGCATGAGTGTCGCGTTTCAACCAATCGAGAGTCCGTTCTCTCTGTCCTCTGTACTCCTCTCTCCCTCGTCTCCTATTCCTTCATCCTGTTCTCAATTTTGTACTCTCTCCCTCCATCCTTTATGCTCTATCCTACTCTCTCTCTCTCCACCTCTGTAACTCTGTCTCTCTCTCTCTCTCTCTGCCAGATTGATTCTCTCCTCCTCGGTTTGGGAGCGTAGCTGGCTCTGAGATCGCTACAATCACGGCAGTTCCACTACATAAAAAGACTGCTGAAGAAGCCTATCTCAATAGTGCAATGTGCACACCAAACGTTGTATTTCATGCAAATTCCAGCAATCGTCAGTGCTTCAGTCAGTGTAAGCATATAAGGCAAAAACCATGGCAGCTAAGAATGACTGCAGTGGGAATTGTGCATGTATCATTCTTTCCAGCACCTATGTCTGTGTTAATTGATGTGTTGGAAAAAAAACACAATTAGCTATAAGGGGAGGTATGTGGAGGTTGTGGCGGTTGTGATACGTGTGTGTATGTGTGAGCACTTCGCATGCGTGTTTGAACGTGAGCGTAAGAACCTTCAACGTTAAAAGTCATGGACAGCCTAAGGCTCCAGATGACTTGTAGGTGAATTATAGATCTGTTCTATTCACTGTGACATTAGAGGCCTGTCTGTGTGGGTGTATAGTTATTTGTACGGGAGTTATGCAGTATGTATGTGCTAGTCCAGTATATATGAATAATATATTGTAATCTCCTATTAACTTAAATGTATGTTGTGTTTTGTTTGTGGTTGGCCTACTTTTCCCTCACATGCTACTAATACAGTGCCAGAGTAGCCGTGCATGCAAAACATTTCACATATCTGGCATTTTGTCAGTATGTGCAGTACTGTGTTTCCGTGTGTGTGTGTACATTATTATCCTGGGTATACAACAACACTCCTATATAACCCTCTGTTAAGTGCATCCCATGGGTCCTGTGTGCTCTTTCTGCTGGTATCCCATAGTGCTCTATGCGCCTCTCCTCTCCTCTCTATGGTCTCATTTCTCACATGGTCTGAGAGTGGGCGGGGGGGGGGGGGGGCGTATTGCTGTCGGACCCATACCTACACCAGCCTGTCCAGACGAGGCAACTATCCCTGCGGCGCCATACCGTAGTTACACTGGGCACTGGTCCCTAGTCCCTGGTGGTATCCCTGTTTGTTTCCCGGTCCACACAACGTGCTGCAACAAGCTCTCACAGTCTCATCCATGTTTTCACAAAACACATTTCGAAGTTGTTCCAAACGTCAAATTTTGAAGTGTTTAAGATTAAGTTTAGGCATTAACGCCATTTTTTTAAGGTTAGGGTTAAGTTTAGGCATTAACTCCGAATGGTCAAGGTAAATAATACAATTTGGGATAGGCTTTAAACAAAAATCGCAAAAACGACTTTCTATTGCTGGATTTGAACATGCAACCTTTGACACCAAATGCTTACACCAATCTCCCCTTCCACAACACCCTCACAAAACCAAAACCTACCTGAAGGTAACAGCGCTCACTGTTACCCCTAGTGGCCGGTTTCCATGTCATCTCCCGACGTCCTCAGGCATGGATGGATGTTGAATACTGACAGGGGTAGGTCAGGTCAGGGGTGACCTGGCTGTACGTATCACGGTGGTGCTTTGTGACGTGACAACAGCTCAGCTAGGGGCGTGGCAAGAGGCAGCCGGGGCATCAAATCACTGACATGACAGATTAGACTAGCTTCTGCTTTCCTCTCCTCTGCTCTTCTCTCTGCTCTCTTTCTGTGTCTCTCTCTGTCCCTGTCTCTGAGATAGCTGCACTTCAGTGTCTCTGGTCTGGCCATTCATATGAAACATCCCATGGTGATAAGAAATTCAGCAGAGGGGATATATCCACCTTGTAGGACAGGATGCAGCTCAACAGACATACTGATACAGGCAGACCAAAGGCACACTGATACAGGCAGACCAAAGGCATACTGATACAGGCAGACCAAAGGCACACTGATACAGGCAGACCAAAGGCATACTGATACAGGCAGACCAAAGGGATACTGATACAGGCAGACCAAAGGCATACTGATACAGGCAGACCAAAGGCACACTGATACAGGCAGACCAAAGGCACACTGATACAGGCAGACCAAAGGCACACTGATACAGGCAGACCAAAGGCACACTGATACAGGCAGACCAAAGGCATACTGATACAGGCAGACCAAAGGCACACTGATACAGGCAGACCAAAGGCACACTGATACAGGCAGACCAAAGGCCTATTCAACAGGATGGTATGAATGCCTTGTTATTCTTCAGTATGTGTCATTATTTTACGATACGGCTAGGCAGTAGAATACTACAGTACTACAGTATAGTATACATGTACAAACAAACACATGTTCTGCAAAATGCATACCCACCCAATGAACACAATATATTGAATAAAACCTCTCCTTGTCCCAGTCTGGAATCCCCACGTTTTAAGATGACCACCATCATTCCTGTTCTCAAGAACTCTAAGGCTTCATGCCACAAAATTGTAATTACTTCGCTGCTATGGCCTATTTATTGCCTTACCTCCTCACGCCATTTGCACACACTGTATATGGACTTTCTTTTTTTTCTATTGTGTTATTGACTGTACCTTGTTTATTCCATGTGTAACTCTGTGTTGTTGTTTGGGTCGCACTGCTTTGCTTTATCTTGGCCAGGTCGCGGTTGTAAATGAGAACTTGTTCTCAACTAGCCAACCTGGTTAAATAAAGGTGAAAAAGAAAATACAAAAAATATGACTGCCTCCCTGTAGCACTCACATCTGTATTCATGAAGTGCTTTGAAAGGCTGGTTATGGCTCACATCAACTCCTTCATCCCAGACACCATAGACCCACTCTAATTTGCATACCGCCACAACAGATCCATAAACAGATCCACTCCACGCTGCCCTCACCCACCAAGATAAGAGGAATACCTATGTGAGAATCCTGTTCAATCACTACAGCTCAGCATTCAGCTCAACACCATTGTCCCCTCCAAGCTTTTCACCAAGCTTAGTACCCTGGGACTGAACACCTCCCTCTGCAACTGGATCCTGTACTCCTTGACAGACAAACCCCAGGAAGTAAGGGTAGGCAGCATCACCTCCGCCACGCTCACCCTTAACACAGGGGCCCCACAGGGGTGTGTGCTTTTTCCCCTCCTGTGCTCCCTGTTCACCCACGACTGCATGGCCACGCACGACTCCAACACCATCATCAAGTTTGCTGATGACACTAAGTTGGTAGGCCTGATCACCGGCGACGATGAGACAGCCTGCAAGGAGGCGGTCCGTGACCTGGCAGTGTGGTGCTGGGACAACAACATCTCCCTCAACGTCAGTAAGACCAAGGAGCTGATTGTGGATTACAGGAAACGGGGGGTGGCGAGCACAGCACAACAGGCTCTCTTCTCCCTCAGGAGGTTGAAAAGTTCTACAGCTGCACCACTGAGAGCACTTTGACTGGCTGCATCACCGTTTGGTATAGCAACAACACCGCCCTCGATCGCATAACGCTACAGAGGATGTTGCAGACAGCCCAGTAAATCACTGGGGCAGAGCTCTCTACCATCCAGGACCTCTATATCAGGCGGTGTGAAAGGAAGGACCGGAAAAGCAATATAGGCTTTAGCCACCCAAGCCATAGACTGTTCGCTCTACTTCCGCACGGCAAGCGGTACCAGTGCAAGTCAGACACCAACAGGCTCCTGAACAGCTTCTATCCCCAAGCCATAAGACTACTAAATATCTAACAGAATGGCTACACGGACTAGTTGAACCTTCTATTTGATTAATATTTTTACACTGTCTCTATGCACACTCACAGGACTCTACACACTCACGCACACTGACACTCCAACATCCACATAACATGCACACACATTTATACTGACTCTACACACATGCATATACACTTACTCACATCAAATCAAATCAAATGTTATTAGTCACATGCGCCAAATACAACAGTGAAATGCTTACTTACAATCCCCTAACCAACAATGCAGCTTACAAAATATGAATAAGAATAAAAAATAAAAGTAAGTAAGCAAGTAATTAAAGAGCAGCAGTAAAATAACAATAGCGAGCCTATATATACAGGGGGTACTGGTACAGAATCAATGTGCAGGGGAACAGGTTAGTCGAGGTAATTGAGGTAATATGTACATGTAGGTAGAGTTATTAAAGTGACTATGCATAGATAATAACAGAGAATAGAAGCTATTTAGAAGCCTCTTGGACCTAGACTTGGTGCTCTGGTACTGCTTGCCGTGCGGTACCAGAGAGAACAGTCTATGACTAGGGTGACTGGAGTCTGTGACAATTTTTAGGGCCTTCCTCTGACACCACCTGGTATAGAGGTCCTGGATGGCAGGAAGCTTGGCCCCAGTGATGTACTGGGCCGTACACACTACCCTCTGTAGTGCCTTGCAGACAGAGGCCGAGCAGTTGCCATACCAGGCGGTGATGCAACCAGTCAGGATGCTCTCAATGATACAGCTGTAGAACCTTTTGGAGTCATGCCTGGCCATGCAGTCATGAGTGAAAAGGGAGTACAGGAGGGGACTGAGCACACACCCCTGAGGGGCCCCTGTGTTGAGGATCAGCGTGGCGGATGTGTTGTTACCTACCATTACCTCCTGGGGGCGGCCCATCAGGAAGTCCAGGATCCAGTTGCAGAGGGAGGTGTTTAGTCCCAGAATCCTTAGCTTATTGAAGAGCTTTGAGGGCACTATGGTGCTGAACGCTGAGCTGTAGTCAATGAATAGCATTCTCACGTAGGTGTTCCTTTTGTCCAGGTGGGAAAGAGCAGTGTGGAGTGCAATAGAGATTGCATCATCTGTGGATCTGTTGTATGCAAATTGGAGTGGGTCTAGGGTTTCTGGGATAATGGTGTTGATGTGAGCCATGACCAGCCTTTCAAAGCACTTCATGGCAACAGACGTGAGTGCTATGGGTCGATAGTCATTTAGGCAGGTTACCTTTGTGTTCTTGGGCACAGGGACTATGGTGGTCTGCTTGAAACATGTTTTTATTACAGACTCAGACAGGGAGAGGTTGAAAATGTCAGTGAAGACACTTGCCAGTTGTTCAGTGCATGCTCGCAGTACAAGTCCCGGTAATCCGTCTGGCCTGGCGGCCTTGTGAATGTTGACCTGTTTGAAGGTCTTATTCACATCGGCTGCGGAGAGCGTGATCAAACAGTCATCCGGAACAGCTGGTGCTCTCATGCATGTTTTTACCCCTATACATATCTGCCTTTATCACTCCAGTAGCTCTGCACATTGTAAATATGATATTGGAACTGACCCTCTATATAGCTTCTTACTTTCTCGTGTTCTTCTTATTTCTTATTTCTATATCTTGTGTGTTTTTGTTCTACCTTATGTTATTTTTAGTTCTACATTGATATTGATTACTGCATTGTTGAGTTTAGAGCTTGCAAGAAAGGGATTTCACTGTACTTGGGCACGTGACATTAAAACTTGAAACTTGAAAGTGCTGACTTGCATACAGACTGCATGTCTCGAACCTCACAATCTCCATCGCCTCCCCCATGTCCTCCAAGCTAGTGACCCGTGGGCCTTGCTCAACATGTCTGCATGAATACAGTGAAATTAGTTCGAGGAGAAGACTCTCAAAGTCACAAAGACGACCCTCTGCTCTCTTCCTCTCATGAATAAATTATTATGTAAATAATTAATCACTGCTTTTGTGTGTGTTTTTTGTGCACATGGGCCGTGTGATAATGTGTGTATGTATGTGTGTGTGTCTCTGTGTGCATGTGTGCGTGCGTATATGCAGTACACTGTATCTCTCATAAAGTGTGTCCTTTACACTTGTTTGGGGGGGAAGTGCCTCCACACACCACAGTTGTCTTTTCATCCGTGTATACTGCATGTTCCTATGGTAAAGTGTGAATAGCAAAAAAAAAAGTGTTTTATGCATGGTACGTGAGCGTCATTCACTAACAGTCTCCAGAGAGAAAGTTAAGAATATAAGCTTAAGAAGTCTAGTAGGATAAGAAGTTGCCTGTTTGCTTGATGTTAATCATAGCCTATCACTCTGCCCTCCGCTCCTCTGCTCTCCTCTGCCACCAGCCTGATAGACGCATTGAGACGAAGAGCTGCCTGACTCTAGAAAAATGATGAATATTTAATCCCGACAAAAGTGTAATTAGTGAAGCCAGCCCTCCACCCTGCCACTGGGCTAAGATGGACCAGGACGGTAGTCGACTAGCATGGGTAGTCGGGGTACTGTATGTCTGACTGGGGATGGGTTGGACCTGGAATAAACAAACGCCTCTTATGGTTCAGATCCCTTGCTCTGTGGCTGGGCGGCGGGCTGATCCCATTAGGATGTGTCCGTGCGGAAAGCGTCTGGAACGCCACAGCTCTCTACGTCGAGCTTTGGAGATTCAGGCTGAAAGGACGGAAGCTAAGCTAATCATAGCGTTTAAGACATGTCAGCCCAGGCCCCAGAAATGAACGCAGATTAATCATTAACGTTCTATAGCACTGCACTGTGATTGTCAGGGGAGTAGAGGGCGTGTGTGCTGGGTGAGAGGTGAGACATCTGTGTGTGTGGCAGCGTGTGTGTGTGACAGCGTGTGTGTGTGGCAGCGTGTGTGCGTAGCAGAGTGTGAGCGTGGCAGCGTGTTATGGAAAAAGAGAGTGGATTATGTGTGTTTGCAAAAGGGGTGGTAAGTGGATGCAGTGTTTATGTATTTTGTGTGTGTGTGTGTGTGTGTGTGTACTGCATGTCCAGGGACAAATTACATAGGTGCTCTTGTGTGTATGCCAGTGCTGCGCTGGTTGTTGTTGTTGAAGGAGGATAAGGGGGGTAACTCTATTCCATATTTCATTACGGAGCAACGACATCTCTCTCTCTGTCACAGCTGTCGAAAGGAGCAGACCAAGGTGCAGCGTGTTTGTAGTTCCACATTTTTATTTAATCCGTGAAACTTTGCAATACATAAATAACTGAATTTGACAAAACAAACCGTGACGCAGAGAGAAACAAACACTACTCAAAAGATAATCACCCACAAAACCCAGAAGAAAAACCCCTACTTAAATATGATCTCCAATTAGAGACAACGAGGACCAGCTGCCTCCAATTGGAGATCATCCCAAACAAGCCAACATAGAAATACAAAAACTAGAATCTAAGAACATAGAAAAACACAAAACATCCCCTGTCACGCCCTGACCTACTCTACCATAGAAAATAACATCTTACTATGGTCAGGACGTGACAGTACCCCCCCCCCCCCCCCAAAAAAAAGGTGCAGACTCCGAATGCAACTTCAACAAAAACAAAAAGGGAGGGCAGGGTAGGGTGGGCAACTCCTGTTTACGTCGCTGGAGGCTCCGGACTGGGGAGCGTCGCTGGAGGCTCCGGACTGGGGATGCGCACTGGAGGTCTGATGCGTGGGACTGGCATAGGTGGCGCCAGACTGGTAACACGCACCTCAGGTCGAGTACGGGGAGGAGGCACAGGACGTACTGGGCTGTGGAAGCGCACTGGAGGGAGAGTACGAGGAGCAGGCACAGGACGTACTGGGCTGTGGAGGCGCACCGGAGGTCTGATGCGTGGGACCGGTACAGGTGGCACCGGGCTGATGACATGCACCTCAGGGCGAGTGCGGAGAGGAGGCACAGGGTATACTGGCCATGGAGGCGCACTGGAGGTCTGGAGCTTATGGCTGGCACAACCCGTCTTTGCTGGATGCTCAACCCAGCTTGACAACTGCAAGGTGCGGGCACAGATCGCACCGGCCTGTGAGTGCACCCTGACGACACAGTGCACATCACCGCATAACACGGTGCTTGCCCTGTCACTCGCTCCCCACGGTAAGCACGGGGAGTTGGCTCAGGTCTCCACCCTGACTCTGCCAAACTCCCCGTGTGCCCCCCAATTTTCTTTTGGGGGTGCCTCTCGGGCTTCCGTTGTTGGGCATAGCATCGCCGTTGCACTTGCGCCGTTTCCACCTGCTTCCATGGCAGGGTCTTGTCCCCTGCCATTACCTCCTCCCAGGTCCAGGACATCCTCCATTCTCTCTTCTCCCGAGCCTAGGATCCTTGCTCCTCCTGGACACGCTGCTTGGTCCTTTTGTGGTGGGTGATTCTGTCACGACTGTCGAAAGGAGCGGACCAAGGTGCAGCGTGTTTGTAGTTCCACATTTTTATTTAATCCATGAAACTTTGCAATACATAAATAACAGAATTTGACAAAACAACAAACCGTGACGCAGAGAGAAACAAACACTACTCAAAAGATAATCACCCACAAAACCCAGAAAGAAAAACCCCTACTTAAATATGTTCTCCAATTAGAGACAACGAGGACCAGCTGCCTCCAATTGGAGATCATCCCAAACAAGCCAACATAGAAATACAAAAACTAGAACCTAAGAACATAGAAATAGAAAACATAGAAAAACACAAAACACCCCCTGTAACGCCCGGACCTACTCTACCACAGAAAATAACATCTTAATATGGTCAGGACGTGACACTCTCTCTCGCTCTCCTGCTTGTGCTGTGTATACTATGTGTGTGTGTGTGCAAGATAACATTTATGCACACTCACAGGAATCTACCCACACACTCACACACACTTACGCTGACAGTCTCACACAAACACACATACATACGCATACGCATAAGCACACGCACACACACACACACACACACACACACACACACACACACACACACACACACACGCACACATTTAAATGTTCGTGTTTTTAACTCTGCATCATTGGGAAAGAGCACCTGTGCTATACGGCGCATGAGACAAATACAATATCATTTGATTTTACAATACTTTATAATATGATTTCTCTCATAGAATGAAATCCCTTTTGTGGGAAACAGGGAAATGCAGCACGACAACTGAGACACAGAGAAAAACGTAGTGAGAGGAGAAGAGAGTGGAAGCAAGCGAGAGAGAGGATGAGAGAGAGACGAGATGATGGTCAGACAGAGGGAGGCTCCTGGCTGTCAGGGCACTGGATAAAGATGAATGGTGTGCCACTGCTCTCCAGCCAGCCAGAAAAACACCATGTCCGCTCCTGTTTCCCTTTCTATCATGCCACAATCAGCAAAAGCCCCGTCACAGAGACAGCACTGCGCACAGACACACTCAAACACACACACAAAGACACACACAAACACACTCACAGAAACACACACACGAGGAGAGGAGAGAAAGCACTCATGGTATTTACAAACAATCATTCATTGCAATGACCCACATACTGAGCGTTCTCCCAATGAGTCCCTCAGTCTCCCATTGCTAAGGCAGCCATACGCATGGATGGACAGATGGAAGTGACCTTATCCCCTCCTGTCTCCTCTTATTTCCCCTGCTCTCTCTCCTCTCCTCTGCCCTTCTTCTTCTATTCCCTGCTTTCTATTTCCATTCTCCTCTCCACCATTACTGTCCTCTCCTCTCCCTCACCTCTCTCGCCTTTCCTTTCCCTTCTCTCCTCCTCTCCTCTTTTTTTACCTCTCTTCCCCCCCACCTGTTCTCTCTCCATCTCTCTCTCTCTCTAGCCATCTCTCTCTCTCTAGCCATCTCTCTCTCTCTCTCTAGCCATCTCTTTCTCTCTCTAGCCATATCTCTCTCTAGCCATCTCTCTCTCTCTAGCCATCTCTTTCTCTCTCTAGCCATATCTCTCTCTCTAGCCATCTCTCTCTCTCTCTCGCAATCTCTCTCTCTCTCTCTAGACATCTCTCTCTCTCTCGCCATCTCTCTCTCTCTCTCTCTAGACATCTCTCTCTCTCTCGCCATCTCTCTCGCTCTCTCTCTCTAGCCATCTCTTTCTCTCTCACTTGCCATCTCTCTCTCTCTCTTTCTCTCTCTCTTTCTCCCTCTCTCTCTCTCTCCCTCCCCTCTCCCCTCCCCCTATCTATCTAGGTTTCATGGCTGTCCAACATGGGATATGGGTGTCTGCAGGAGCTAAAGCTCCACTCAATAAAGGATCCTCATAATGGAACGGGAGGATTTGTAAAGCTTTGCATTGTTCCCCGTATTCATACAGCATAATGGGACATTTCCGTCAGACTGGCGGGGACTGGTGAGGATCCCAGCTTATAGAGCTGTGAGCCCCAGGCTTCAAATGAGTCTACTGAATATAGCCAATATCACTGACAGAGACACACACAAAGGACCACTATAGACTATTCCCAGAAAGACTCAGACTAAAAATGAATACGTAGAGAGCGAATGGCCACATAGTCAAACGGCATTCCCGCTCAGAAAGACTATACCGATACAGACACACTTAGAAACACACAGACAGAAATCTGTTTCACCACACAACACAAACCTATAATTAAAACCAACAGTCGCTATGCAGACACAATACGTGTTTAGGTTACTTCGTGGAGGATGGTGTCGATTTTCCAAGAAGGTGACATAGTGATCTACTCCTCGGTATGAAGAGTACAGCTGGCTGGATGAGAAGGTTGTTGCCATGGTGTCAAAGTGTTTCATATTAACTATGACTGACTGAATGGTCCTGGAAGTGTTTTCTTCCCCCAGAGGGTGTTGTTTGTCGTTATCTTCTATATCTGTCTATCTATCTTTCTGAATCATTGTTGCGGCGGTGAATGTCTGTGTTGTTGTGTTGCTGGGATGTTTGTAGCGATGACTGTGTTTCTCTGTGTGGATATAGCAAGTGTTTGCTCTGTGTTTTGCCTGGAGTGCTCCTCATGAATATGGCCGTTCACACAGTGAACAGGTACAATGAAGCAGGAATCAAACAGGAACACACAGGTACTGAAAGGTATGTACTCCACACATAAAAACCTCACAAAGAACTCAATAACGCACACATACAGAGACAATCAAAGCATTTAGCCACAGGCATGCACAGGTTCACATTTCGTTACCAATCAATAGACAGCACACACACACACACACACACATACAGTAAACACACACACACACACACACACACACACACACACACACACACACACACACACACACACACACACACACACACACACACACACACACACACACACACATCCTGCAGTCCTGATGAGAGTGCTGCCATGCTGCAGTGCTACTCTGGAACATCCAAACAGACCTTGTCTGCACAAAGCTCTATATCTGTCATGTCAACTGCATCCCGCTGCCACGGCAACCAATGGCCACTGCTACAAAAAGCATTACCCAAGTCAATAACCGCACAAATGGCCATAGCTCCGTACACTCTCTTTGTAGTCAGATCAAAACATAAACACACACAGACACATGGGCCCAAACGCGCACAAACACAGGCATACACAAACGCACGTACGCTCACACACAGACACACAGACACACACTACAGGGCTGTATGGGCCGTTGGTGAAGGGGAGTGATGGGGTGTTGTTATGGAAGTGAATGGATGCAGCAGGTCTATGCTGAGTGGGACAGTGGTACAGTGGTACAGTACTCACAGCTCAGAGTAGAGGACGTGCAGGTTGCCCACATTGTCAGTGTAGTTGGCTGGGCTGAGCCAGGGTAGAACCAGCAGCAGTAGAGCCTTCATGGTCGATACACAGTCAGCTCTCTCTCGCTCTCTTTCTCTCTTTTCTCTTTCTCTTTCTGCACCGGAGCGCTCTTCTCTTCTCTCCCCCCCGACTTCCTCCTCCTCCACTTCCCCCTCCTCTTCTCCGAGCCTGGCCGTGCTGACCCTCTCCCTTTTTCCCTTCTTTCTTCAGAATAGCTCTCAGGTCTAAATGACTCCCTCTCTTCTTTCTGTCTCCCCTTCCCTCGTTCTCTCCTTTCTGTCTCCTCCTGTCTCTCTCTCTCTCTCCCTCAGGCAGGCTGTGTGGTCATCTCAGCCGCAGAGGCGAGTGGGCCAGCTGCCAGAGGATGAAGAAGAAGAAGAAGCAGCAACAGAAGTAGAGGAGAAGTCCTGCGGAGGTAGAGGATGAAGAGGCGGAGGAGGAGGAGGAAGAGGAGGGAGGATACCCAGGGGAAGGTGGCACATTTGGAATATGATTTGAGATGTGCAGGCTTTAATCTGCTCTAGGCACTAGCGACGTGTAAGAGGATTTGCGCTCGCACGAGTGTGTGTGTGTGTGTGTGTCTCCCTCCGTGTGTGTGTCAGAGGGAACAGCGCAGCCTGTGACTTATACTGCAGCAGCAACCACTAAGAGGGAGAGATGGAGCAGACCAAACCAAGGGTAGAGGGGGGGGGGGCACCTGGGGCTTCTCTGATTGGTCACAATCCCTCTCCCTCCCGCACTCACACACAGCTACTGCATTAACCTCCCCCTGCCTGCACATACGCTGGTCGGCTGACTCTTAACCCCTCCCCCTTAAAGATGGGTGGCAGCAGATTGGTCTGATCGCTCCAAAGACCTTACCTACATGTGTAGAAAAAAAACACAAAACGAGAAGGGGAGAGGAAAAACACACTGCCAAATCAATATTCATCACAGAGATACAGTAGAAGCCTGTTATTTCTGAATGAAGTGAAACAGACTGACAGAGTGGGAGAGAACAGAAAAGGGGAGCTTACTGTTATAATAATTCTTCATTGAACCAAACCAGTGGTCAGATGCCCATATATTTATTCAGGGAAATTGTTGTTGGGGTGTGTGAGTTGGGACAGGGAGATGGGGGGATGGGGGGATGGGGGGGATGAGAGAGGCTGAACCATGTTTGATATCTTGAGATTGGGGCTGGGTATGGATAACGAGGGCATGGTTAATAAAGGGGAGTGATGAGGGCACCGTAAGGTGACATAAGTGCAGGTCCAAGCAGACTGTTTTTGTTGGGAGTGTTCACCGGGCTAAATACACGCAGTGAGTGGACAAACCATTAGGAACACCTTCCTAACATTTAGTTGCACCCCCTTTTGCCCTCAGAACAGCCTCAATTCGTCGGGGCATGGACTCTACAAGGTGTCACAAGCATTCAACAGGGATGCTGGCCCATGTTGACGCCAATGCATATGGGAAACTGAAAAACCCAGCAGCGTTGCAGTTCTTGACACAAACTGGTGCGCCTGGCAGCTACTACCATACCCACTTCAAAGACACTTCAATCTTTTGTCTTGCCCATTCACCCTCTCTCTGAATGGCACACATACACAATCCATTTCTCAATTGTCTCAAGGCTTGAAAATCCTTATTTAACCTGTCTTCTCCCCTTCATCTACACTGATTGAAGTGGATTTAACAAGTGACATCAATAAGGGATCATAGCTTTCACCTGGTCAGTCTATGTCGTGGAAAGAGCAGGTGTTCTTAATGTTTTGTACACTCAGTGTAGATCTCTCTCTCTCTCTCTTTCTACATCTTGTTCTCTCTTTTCATTGCTCTCATCTCCCTCCTCTCTTTCATCCCTCTCGCCTTTAGCTGTAATTAGAGAGCCAGAGGGAGTGGCTGACGGTGGTGGGAGAACTTTGATCTCCAGTCATGATAACACGTAACACTTCAAGCCTGCAGCGTCCCACATTTATCTGCTTTTCCTATCGCTCCATCTCTCTCTCCTCTCAATTCCTCTCCCAATGCATTTCATTGCCACTTTTTCCAACATTGATTCTCTCCTCTTTTCATCTTAGTTTTTTCATCATCTCTCTAGAGTATCTAACATCTCCTTTACATTCCATTCCATTAATCTCCTCTCCTCTCCTCTCCTCTCCTCTCCTCTCCTCTCCTCTCCTCTCCTCTCCTCTCCTCTCCTCTCCTCTCCTCTCCTCTCCTCTCCTCTCTTCTCCTCTCCTCTCCTCTCCTCTCCTCTCCTCTCCTGGTGGTTAGTAGTGGTTTGGGAGTAGTCTCAGTGTAGTGCTGTTTTAAGGTGCACCAGAGTAGGCACTTAACTGGTGTAAATAGCCCATCCCAATGAATATTTCATGGGTAAATATGTGTGTGTGTGTTTAGTTGTGTGTTCTGTGCTGTGGTGTGAGCAGTGTGAACCACACAAGGCCACGGGCTGGCAGGAAATGTAATGTAATTGGATTGTCACAGGATGCAGTTTGAAAGCAGAAACCAGTCTGGCCCAAAGAAGTCATCAAACACACTCAAACACACACACACACACACACACACACACACACACACACACACACACACACACACACACACACACTTTCGTACACAGTCCGATACACACTTCACACACACCCACACATTAAGAATATTTGCCTATTTCTATTCCTCTTCAGTTTTCGATCTCAAACCCAGTCTTCCAGAAGGAGAGTAGTTGAGGCTAGACGAACCAATAGAGCAGAGGTTAGTAAAGTGCAGGGTTTTTTTCTTGCTCAAAATGGGGCTTAGGTGGTGGCCGTGGCCGTGGGCGTGGCCAATGGCGGTCGGTGATCAACATTTTTAGAGGCGCTCATCTTGGCCGCATGATTTTTTGTTCGTTTCTGTTTTAAAGCTAATTTCCTGCAATTCTACACATTTTGCTATGGGGCTGAGAAAGACACTCTGTCACTCAAATGGCGAGGGGCTGAAGCTAATTGGCTAGAAATTGAATTGGGTGAATTTGGGAAAATGCCGCAGCACAGCTTCAAGGAAAATAGTCGCTTTCAAACTAGGGATTTTTTGGCTAATTGAGGTAAAACAGGAATTCTGCTCATAGATTATACTCCTGAATGCATCATTTTTTTTGAAATTTTGATATACAACATTAGCATTTACTCACTCTAGCATGGTGGTGGAAAATGGTGTTTCATAAAGAAAGTATGCATATCGCCATTACATAAAGTTAAGGAGGAAATCGAAGCCTACGCAGCCTGAATGCAAAATGTTTCAGCTACGAACCGGTCCATGAGGGATAAGAATGTATTACTGGCTGCATACAATGTATTTGGACGGTGAAATGACACGACTCAATATCGCCATCTGCCCCCCCCCCCCCCCCCCCCCCCCGCACACACACATCGGGAAGTGGCAGGGTCAGAAAGGTCAGGGACAGAATGGCCACCTGTCACTGCAGAGATCAGAGATCAGCCCTCTGGCACATAGCCAGGTGGACTTACATCACACATACACATACACAACACTAACACATACACAACACTAACACATACACAACACTAACACATACACAACACTAACACATACACAACACTAACACATACACAACACCAGCATATACACAACACCAGCATATACATACACAAAGGCCTGCACGTAAGCACACACGCACATAGATCCATGCATTAAAGCACACATTTCCTATTACTGTCTATGCGTATGGACAGACAAGAACCAAATCTATTTTCATGCCCGTGTCTGTGTTTCGTGTCCGAAATGCCACCATATTCCCTTTATAGTGCGTTACTTTTGACCAAGGCTCTGGTCAAGCACACTATATAGGGAACAGTGAGCCATTTGGGATGCTCAACCACGTAAGAACACAAAACAAGGACCTAAATCTCTTCAATACTCACAAACTCACTGGCATGCAAAGGGATTTGTTCATTTCCCGTTCATCTCATGCTTTGACAGAGTTCTTTACTTGACTTTTGCACGGTAATCTGAATTTAGACAAATCCATCTCCAATCCCACATTACACAGACAGCACTCCCCAAAGGAACAGCATGTACGTATACTGAAAGACATGAAGCACCATGCTACAGGCACAGAAACACCAAGCATGGAAGAAATCAATGCACAAATGCCTGAACACGCAAGCAACCCAATGACCTGACCAAAACATGAACAGACAAGTACAAGAACGTAAACACAAGCACTGCAACTACACACACATTCAAAAGCCAAGTACAAATAGTTAACATATTTTCACTGGGAAAGGCACTTTATAAATGTATACGGAAAACTCACTGTAAAAGGATTTGCAAGATAAACAGGCTATAAACACCTGACCATAAACACACCTAATGAAATAAGACCATAAACCCTACATCATAAACATAACACGCAACCCTGCATGACATCAAGCATAGGACCGCAATTACTGGACCGCAAACACAACCGCAAACACAGGACCACAAACCCTGAACCCAAGAAAGTGCCGAACCCCGAGCACAAAACCAAAGACCTTATGAGGCGGGTGTATCAGGCTGGATGAGCATTCCCCATTCAGGCCAGAGTGTCTCTTCTCCTCCCACAGGACGTAGCCTCTCCCCTCTACAGATAGATACTGTAACACCTCGTGACTCCTCCCAGAGAGGAGCTGGTCCCCAGAGACCCCTGGCCCACCCACACCACACTCACACATCATGAACGAGATGGAGAGGTAGATATGGAGGACGGAGGTGTGAGTGACAGGACACCCGAGGATGAAGATTGAAGGAGGGAGGGGAGAAAGGGGGTGAACTTCGAGGGGATTGCAGTCTCAGGAGATAGTTATGCAATCACTATCACTTTATGGGAAACACATTGTTGCACAGTCCCAGTGTATAGCTCGGGAGTTATTTAGTAATTACCCTGTGGGCCTCTAGGCTAGCAGAGTGTTAACGAGCGCTAATGAAGAGAGGAGCCAAGACACTGAACAATGAGCAGCCAAACCTCTGACTCTATAATGATAAACAGAGGAGCTGGGCTGGTTCAGATGAACGAACCATGGGGAGGAAGTGTGCTCTCCCCCTCTGGGACTGGAGGGGGTGGGGACAGGGACAATAGGGACGTGGGGGTGGGGATGTTAAGTGTGTGTGTTAAACGGAGGTCAACACAAATGTACCACAACAACGTTATGAGCCCTGAGAGAGAGAGAGAGGAGCAGATGGGGAAAACAGAACACAAATAATAAACACGCAGCAGTTATTATGGGTGCTGCAGGTAGCTTAGTGGTTAGGGCGTTGGGCCAGAAACTGGAAGGTTGCTGGATTGAATCCCTGAGCTGACAAGGTAAAAATCTGTCGTTCTGCCCCTGAGCAAGGCAGTTAACCCACTGTTCCCCGGGTGCTGAAGATGTGGATGTTGATTAAGGCAGCCCCCTGCACCTCTCTGATTCAGAGGGGTTGGGTTAAATGTGGAAGACACATTTCATTTGAATGCATTCAGTTGTCCCTAGAATATCTAACTGTGTTTAGGAAGACGTATGTTACAGACATCCTGTGGGTGTGGAACGCTCTTACAGTAGATTGTGGGTAAAAATGGTGACATGCATGTTGGGATTCTTAGTTTTTCTCCTAACTGTTCTTGATGTGTCCCTCCATCTCTCCCCGGGGCAGGGCATCAGTGCAGTGGGTTAACCTGTCTGGGCTAGGGGGCAGTATTTTCATGGCCGGATGAAAAACGTACCCAATTTAACCTGTTAGGGTATAGGGGGCAGTATTTTCACGGCTGGATAAAAAAATGTACCCGATTTAATCTGGTTACTAATCCTACCCAGTAACTACAATATGCATATACTTATTATATATGGATAGAAAACACCCTAAAGTTTCTAAAACTGTTTGAATGGTGTCTGTGAGTATAACAGAACTCATTTGGCAGGCAAAACCCTGAGACAGATTCTGACAGGAAGTGGATACCTGATGTGTTGAATTGACTTTAAGCCTATACCATTGAAAAACAAAGGGGCTGAGGAATGTTTTGGCACTTCCTATTGCTTCCACAAGATGTCCCCAGCCTTTACAAAGTGTTTTGAGTCTTCTACAGTGAGATCTGACCGAAGAAGAGCCTTGGAACGGTGATGGCCCATTAGACACCTGGCGTGCGAGTTCATGTTGGGTACTCTCATTCCAAAACGTTTTAAAAGAGAACCCAATGGTCCGCCTTGAATTTTATTCAGGTTCTGGTTAAAAAAGGCCCTAATGATTTATGCGATACAACGTTTGACATGTTTGAACGAACGTAAATATATTTTTTCCGTTCGTGAAGTGAAGTGAAGTCCGGCTGGCTTAGATCATGTGCTAACAACACAGAGCTTTTTGGACATAAATGATGAGCTTTTTTGAACAAAACTACATTCGTTATGGACCTGGGATTCTTTGCAAGTGACATCTGATGAAGAGAATCAAAGGTAATGGATTATTTACATAGTATTTTCGATCTCTCCAACATGGCGGTTAGTCTGTATCGCAATGCGTATTTTTCTGGGCGCAGTGCTCAGATTATTGCAAAGTGTGATTTCCCAGTAAGGTTAATTTTAAATCTGGCAAGTCGATTGCGTTCAAGAGATGTAAATCTATAATTCTTTGAATGACAATATAATATTTTACCAATGTTTTCTAATATTAATTCATTATTTTGTTGTCATGACTTGACTGCCGGTATTGGAGGGAAACGATTTCCTGAACATCAACGCCATAGTAAAACGCTGTTTTTAGATATAAATATGAACTTGATAGAACTAAAAATGCATGCATTGTCTAACATAATGTCCTAGGAGTGTCATCTGATGGAGATTGTAAAAGGTTAGTGCATAATTTTAGCTGATTTTATGGTTTTGGTGACGCCTGTCTTTGAATCGACAATACATTACACACAGCTATTGTCAATGTACTCTCCTAACTTTATGCTTTCCCCGTAAAACCTTTTTGAAATCGGACAACGTGGTTAGATTAAGGAGATGTTTATCTTTCAAAGGGTGTAAGTTAGTTGTATGTTTGAGAAATTTGAATTTTGACATTTATTTGGTTTCAAATTTGCCGCTCTTGAAATGCACCTGCTGTTGATAGGGTTCGCCACGGGTGGCACGCTAACGTCCCACATAGCCCCAAGAAGTTAAGGTGTGCTGGGGTAATGTGTTATTATAGTACATAGTGGGTATGATGGGGGTACGAGACCTACCTGTTCTTGATGTGTCCCTCTATCTCTCCCCGGGGCAGGGCATCGGTACAGTGGTCAGAGAAGGGGCAGGCCACGGCCAGCTTGTCCAGTAGCTTGTGCACCAGCAGGCTGGACTTGCGGCAGTTCTGCAGCATGAGATGGGTGCGGTCCACGGGGCAGAAGTCACTCTCCAGCAGGAAGCTGGTCAGACACTCCTGGCAGTAGGTGTGTCCGCAGGGCGTGTCCAGCGGCCTGATAAACGGCTGCAAACAGATGTGACAGATGAGGTCATCGTCCACCTCGTCTCGGTACAGGTACTCATGGTTCTCCTCAAGGAGATGTCTCTGGCCGCACACCTGGCACAGCTCCGGGGGAGGGGACTCCAAACCGCCGGTGCCAATCAATGCAGGTGGTGGGAGTCGTTGTGGGGGTGCTGATGCCGTCGCCATCACCATGGCAACATGAGGCACCTCAGCCAATTCAAACTCCCCCTGGCTACTCATGAAGAGGGCTCTTGGACAAGGGGGCTTGGTATGGTGCTGTGGGGGATCAGGTAAATGTCATTAAATGTAAAGGTCCATGGAGCTGTACAGAGAGACAGAGAGAGGCATGGATATTGGATCAAGCTGGAAGGGTGTGACAGTGTTCAGAATGTCAGCGTTCTCTGAGCTGAGCTACAGAACTTGGTGTTGCATAGACACACAAGCAGGCAGGCAGACAGGCGCACACACATAGACATACCCTCAGCAGTGAAACATAGAGCAGGAATCACAGCCACTGTGAGAGCGGGCGACAGGTAGCCTAGTGGTTAGAGCGTTGGACTAGTAACCAAAAGGTTGCAAGATCGAATCCCTGAGCTGACAAATGTAAAAATGTGTCGTTCTTCCCCTGAACAAGGCAATTAACCCACTGTTCCCAGGCCGTCATTGAAAATATGAATCTCTTCTTAAGTTACATGCTGAGTTAAATAAAAAACACCAACATCCCTTCCTTCTAATTTCACTCCTTTTCATTTGTGTGCTCTCCTCTGGCAGAGAAGGCTGATATCGAACCACTGAGGAACTCCTTTGTTTCTCTGGCTACACATTGCATTCACATCCAGTACGTGTGTACTGTGTGGGACATATTATGCACGGTATGAGACAGCGCTCAGAACCACGACGTCATCTCAGAGTCAGGCGGTCTCGCCTGGCACACCGCCGTGAACAGATGGGCAGAGACGACTGGCATCCAAGAACCACGTCACCCTGGCAACGGCCATCTTTTCTGGAGCAACTCTTGGGTCGTCCCGCCTGATTGGCTATCACTTTGGCTAACTATGTTATACATAGTCTGACGTTGACTGAAATCCACTAACCTTAATGGGTTTCAACCCTAGAATTAGATCACACATTTCAACACACTGAGCATCAATGCTCATGTACTGCAATGCACAGTGACTAATCGAGCATAAAGTACACCATACGCTGTCAGAGATAACCTTTGCCTATAGTGTGTGAGAACTTGGCGTGAGGGTTCTCTTTAACCTATAGCACACCTCTCCATCTTTGCGTGTGGTTGGGGGTCAGGTGAGAACCCAGAAGGTACTACGCCATTTTCCATGACACGTTCAATAGCCTTGAAAAGGTGACACACCTGACTGTAACAGACGGCATTCAGTAACTGCGCACACACATATACACGTGCACGCCAATGACTGTATGGTGCACAATAAGCACTGTACACTAACAAACATGCCCACTAACACCCAGAAACGCTCATACATGAACACGGATGCAATACACATTACCTAGTTGTGAACACACACACAGACCTTGGCTTACATAAGTGGCCTAAGAGGAAAGCTGTGAGTTATGGCAGTCATCAAAGCTCTGTTTGTTTGCTGTGTGTGTCTGGGAGGAGGACCGTTGTAATAACAGCAGTCTGAACAGTACTATAATCAAGTTAAAGCTCCCTG